>NC_084737.1:59698773-59901273 GCF_033978785.1 Entelurus aequoreus
TGGCCTCCAACTCATCAGAGTATTCCATCTGTTTACAGCGCTTATAACATGGAACTGTAAAACCACAGAGAGAAGTGCAAACAATCAGAATGCTTAAAAGCATGTATCAAAAAAAGATGGGGCTGAAGAAGTGCCGTCAGAAAAACTGTTAATATTCTGCTTTGCCTTACTGGAAACAACCCATGCGGGGTTTAATTAATGATATTTCATTTCATTATTACTGTATTTTCTATGCATGTTCTAGAGCTGAACAATTCATTGTATTTGCATAATCGCGATGTGACAAAAAGCGGTTTAATAGCCACAAAGGCTGCAGTCATGTGACAAGCGAGCAAGCAGGCAGAAAAGTCAACTTTGTAATGTTTTGTGTGGTTTTTGGGATACAATTATTATCCGTATCAAAACTTAAATGACTTCAAAATATTCCCAACAGTATCAAATAAAGACTTTAAAAATGTTTAAATATAGTCAAACAATTTTGAGAAAAATAAATGCTATTAAATATTTTTCCTAAAGTGTTCAACTCTAACATGTAACGTCTTTGCAGATGCTTACTTTGATTTTAAATGTGCTTTAAAATGTTTTTTTTGTATTAGTTTTAAGGCTTTGGGGAGGGACTATGAATACAGACGGGTGTTTGGTACCGAATTTGGTACTTTTATAGGTATTGATCAAATTTTTTCGGTAATGCCGAACCAATTCACTGAAATCAAACGGTACAATGTTCCAATATTTTTGTTACAAATGAAGTCCTGCCCTGAAGCAGACTCTGCACCGGCTCAAGCAATTGCCGAGCAAACAGGCATATTCGTAGGACTGCCACTCACTAATGTTGCAACTGTTCATGCCAACAAAGCAAGCATGCCTGATAGAAAACACTCAAAATAAGGCCCCACTTTTCAAAACGCACTAGCTCGATGCAATTGCATATGCCATACACATGCTACTGAGTACATCACCGATTTTACATCACACCTCCAAATTTGGTTATCAAAAGTACGACTAAGATGCACGTTACAATACTACAGAATACTGCTTTGTAGGGCTTAATAAAAGACAAGACTGACAAATTCAAATAAATGATAAATGGGTTATACTTGTATAGCGCTTTTCTACCTTCAAGGTACTCAAAGCGCTTTGACAGCATTTCCACATTCACCCATTCACACACACATTCACCCACTGATGGAGGGAGCTGCCATGCAAGGCGCTAACCAGCAGCCATCAGGAGCAAGGGTGAAGTGTCTTGCCCAAGGACACAACGGACGTGACTAGGATGGTAGAAGGTGGGGATTGAACCCCAGTAACCAGCAACCCTCCGATTGCTGGCACGGCCACTCTACCAACTTCGCCACACCGCCCCTAACTTAATGTCAAACACTACTTCTTGACTACGGCAACACAATGAGGACAAACTGAAATGAATGCATTAGACTTAAGAGTTGTAAGAAGACGATATACGAACTAAACATCAGTTAACAATATGAGTTTAATGGTAAATAAAAAAACATTTTTTATTAAACAAATTAACATTTAATACAACATGAACACACACAAAAGTACCAAAAATTGGTACCGTAGAGCAGTGGTCCCCAGCCACCGGGCCACGGCCCGGTACCGGTCTGTGGATCGATTGATACCGGGCCGAACAAGAAATAAAAAATAAAAATAAATACAAATAAAAATAAAAATGTATTTTTTATTTTATTAAATCAACATAAAAAACACAAGATACACTTAAAATTAGTGCACCAACCCAAAAAACCTCCCTCCCCCATTTACACTCATTCGCACAAAAGGGTTGTTTATTTCTGTTATTAATATTTCTGGTTCCTACATTATATATCAATATAGATCAATGCAGTATGCAGGGATACAGTCCGTAGCACACATGATTGTATTTCCTTATGACAAAAAAAAACAAAAAAATAAAATAAAATAAAAAAATAAAATAAAACGTTGACCGGTCCGCAGCTACAAAAAGGTTGGGGACCCCTGCCGTAGAGTACTGTATCCGTTCCCTTGTACCAGGAATTAGTACTGTATGGGTATAAATGTGAAAGGTTATGTTAAGTAAGGTTAAGTTATGAAGGCTTAATCTGATGTTTAAAGTGGGTGGTAGCTATTTTGCTGATTTTCACGAATTGCTGGTGGTTTTTGCACATAAAAGTCGGGATGGAGGATGAAACACTAACTTGTGATATAAACACCTGTTCCGGAGGTACAGTGTTTTGGATACAGAATAGTCGTCAACTAAAGTTCTTTTAATTTGGTCAGTGACCTGCAAAATTTTGAGAAAACACTGGTCTTACCATTGCGTGTCAGGAGAAACTGTTTGTCTGGGGGCAAATACGGCTTTACTTTAACTTCTTCCCCACTGGCCCTGCGGGAACATTTTGTATCATTAGTTTCATATACTGCATAAGGTTATTTCGTTGTACTTGTACTGTGACCAAACTAATCAATCACACTAAGGCTGAATCTCGATTCTCCTCCTTACGTCTTATCTTAGCCCTTGGCTATCGGCTTTGCATGTTCACGTCACACATGTGGTGTCTCAATTCTCTTGTAAGTGCCAAGGGGTGTATAGCCCCAAAACCCTGTGTGGTCCAAACCAAATGTGCTCAAACAATTGTATATAAAAGAGCATAAGGAACTAGTTTAAATATTGTGTTGATATTGCTGAAGTGCAATAGCACTCCCTATGAATGAATGGAAAAATGTACCGCAGTACATGTAATTGGTATCGGACAATTTCACTCATGGATGATCGGTATCGGAATCGGGAGCATACATTTCTGATCAGAACATCCCTTGAGTATATTGTGCGGAGTTTTTTTCTTGCTCTGATGTGGGATCTCGTTGTCGTTGTGGCTTGTGCAGCCCTTTGAGACACTTGTGATCTAGGGCTATATAAATAAACTTTGATTGATTGATTGATGATTTCTAGTATGTTTACTGCCTTCGCCACAGACACCAAACAGCTTGAGGTGATCAAGTAGAAAAAATCGAGTGGCGTCGTTTCTAGAGAATATTGTTTTTTACTACTTCATTACCCCTCAGTTTTAAGGGGTAGGGCAAAGGGGAAGGAATAAGGGTTATAATTGGGATTCAGCCTTAATCTAAACCAGCTAAATTAGTTGCTGTCTGTGTAGCAATAGTAAATATAACTTTATAAAAGCTATGTGCTTAAATGTGCTGTAGAAAATAAAGTGATCAGGCTGCATGTTTCCTGAGGTTTCTCCAGCAGAGCATTGCACCATTATGTGAAATTTAACAATGTTGACATAACAGTGGAATGCACATTTCTGAGTCACACCCACCAAATATATCAATGACGTGTTAGGCTTTATCACAGTCAACTGATAAAGTGAGCTCACAAGATTTAATACAATGGTACCTCGATTTCCGTTCAAAAAGGTCCAAAGAAAACCGAATCATACAAAAACAAAAACATTTGTTTAAAAAATAAATTATGTAAATCCAAATAATCCGTTCCTGACACCAAATATTAACATAAAGCAGATTTATATAGAATGATAGTTTTAAATGGAAAAAAACCTTGTGCAAAATACATACAAATGACGACTGAAATGGACAAATGAACATTTAACATTACTTTTACCTCTGATAAGTACTTGGCAAACGCGGCAATGAGGGGAGGGGAGAGGAGAGCCAAGCTGAGCCAACTTTGTAAGAGGGGTTTGAAGCAGTGTATTCACATTACAGTCTACACTGTATTTAGACAGAATAGACACATTTTGTTGCATCTCCTGTTGTCTTTTTGCTGGCCTTTATCTTTAAGTTCTACAAATGAATTCGCTGTGTGAACATGTTTAAAGAAACATTTTCCTGCATATCGCATCTGTCTCTGCATTTTGGGACCCATATCAAACCGATCATGACATCTGTGACGGTGTGACCCCATGATAAGTTATTTTACATCCGTACTAAAAAAATAATTTAAAAACTACAGAGATTGCAACACCAGTAAACTAGATTTTTTGTTCAGGCACTCGATTCCACAGAATGATACACAGGCAGAAGGACTAAATTGTTTAGCGTAAGGTTGCAAAGGGGTGGTACATTTCCCTGAAAGTTTCCAGTAAATTTCTATGGGAAGTTAAGCTAGGGAATAGTGTTTATTGTCATAATACGTGTACACTGCTGTGTCTGCTGCTTTGTATATTGTATTTATTTCAAAATGTAATCCTGGTAATCAATCCCGGTTTTTAATCAAATGAATCAAGTTTCCACTCTTATCGCAGATTTTTTAAAATCATATTCTTTTTCATGCTCTTGTCAAATATCGACATGGCAATACTTTTTATACTTATTGAATTAAAAAAATACATTATAAATGTTTTTAGGTCGTGTTTTGGGCCGCTTATAACTCAAGGACAACTCCCACACCTTTGTTCCCCAAAATGTTGCTGTAACGCGACCTTGACTGGTGGGGTTAGTGGCAACAAGGCAGTACAAAAAGTCGACAGTTGAGAAGTAGAGGGCTTTTCTTTTTTTTTTATTACATATAAGTGACAAGAAACTTGATCGCTTTCTGCATAATTACGATAAATGGAACTTTTGACTTTCATTGTTTTTTACTCAGTTTGTCCAATTAATTATTACTGTCATCTATAGTAGGATATGGACGAAAAAGTATATCTCTATATATTTTTACTTAAACTCGATATTCAATATATACATCTCGATATAGTTTCCGGTGAATGTATACATATAAAGATATTCATTTTTGAGCGAGATTCACTGAAATTGAAGCAAATGACAACTGTACTGTAAACAGTTAGTGGCACTTTTATTAAACCAGTTAGTCAAGATGGGTATTAACAGCACAGAAAATAAACTGTTTAAGTAGCACAGAATTACATAACATAAATAAAATTTTAAAATATTATGTCCACGTAAAATACATAACATAGCTCTGCAAATAATACAAAATGGATCAAACTCAGATAAAAAATAAACTTGCAGGTAGGCACTTTTTAATTCCCAGTCGACGATGTAATGGACTGCCACACACGTACAGTTCTGGTCAGACCCATATAAATTACTTTACTTAATTGTACGGCTATAATCTTCCTCACTTCGGCATACATTTTTTGGCAGCATTTGTCGTGCAACTCTTGGCAACTCGAAAACAGTTTTGATTTGGGCTTACATGGTAAACAACTCAAATGAATGTTTTATCCAGACGCATACATTTGTCCAAATGTGGCCAAGTCGACGAATTGTAGGTTTCCTGGACGTCGTCTACATCGCTAAAAGAAAAATGTAAAGAAGAAAATCACTCTGCCATCTTCTACTAGTTTTTTAAATATATTAATCCCCCGCTTGAATATACCCTCTTCTCTTCTATGACTCTCTCGTCATCATTCGGGATGTCTGTTGTCATTTCCCTTCCTGGTTCCATGACCCGCCCTATGTTGCCTCTGATTGGCCTGTCCCTGTTGTTTTGCCCTAATGTCAACCAATCGTGACTCATCAAAGTAAACAACCAACCAATCATGGATGTTCTTTTACGTGCAAGCACGTCTTGGAAGGAGGAAGGGGAGGGGTTTAGTAGCCCAGGGAGTGGGAAGTGGGAGAGAACAAGGAACAAAACAAATAAGCGGTGTTTGGTCATTTTAACGGGAAATAAAAATATATCGATATTACGATATTTTCTTAATTCATATCTTGTTTAAAAATGTATCGATATATCTTACGAACTCGATATATCACCCAGCCCTAATCTATAGTACATATCTCAAACTTGTATTATTTGATGCTACATAAATCAATAAATCAGTGAACTAGGTAGAATATCGCAATATATCATCATATTGTATCTTGACTCAAGTATCGTAATACATATATTGGGAAGACCTTCCTAATAACCAGCGCTACTAACTATGAAAATATTTGATTTAAAATATAAATGATTATGTTCTATTTATTTATAATAATATAATTCATCCTACTTCAATGAAATTAATCTACCATTGTCAGACCCGGAACCAATTAACAGCTATAAACAAGGGTTTATTTCTTTACAAAATCCTACAATTTAACTTCCCATGCAAATTTCCTGAAAACTTCCATCCCTTTATAACCCATTGTTTGGTGGTACGATAACCTAGATTGGATACGAAAATCTAGCAAAATGCTGACGAAAATCTTCGTTGAAAACCGAATCATTCGAAAAGTGGGGAGTACGAAAACCGAAGTACCATTGTAACTTGATAACACATGTAAGCAGGTGTTTCGTTTTAGCACAGAATTACACTTACCATTTCCATGTGGGACAGTGATGGACCAAGTGATCTCCTGCAGCTACAAACTAACACACAAATAAATGTCAAGACATGGTGTAATAATGTTTTTAAGTGTTAGTTTAGCGGATGGCAGATTAAATGGATTTTAACAATGTCACCTCTTCTGGTGTGATGACTCCCGTTTCTTTAAATTTTGACTCCTGTGAAATGTATTGTCAAAACAATCAAAAGTTACTATGGTATATATCACCTTCATATGCACTCAAAAATAGGGAGTGTAAGTATTGAAGTGGGTCAACTGAGATAAAGCACTGCTTTCAAAATTCTGAAACGCTAACTTCCCACGTACTTGGTGGGCATTGTTAAGAGTACGGCGCGCTTTATCCACATGTAACTCATTAATGTCAAAACATTCCCAACATTAATTTTCAACAGGAGTTCAATCACACTTAAATGAATGTCGACCATATGTGCATTTCTGCTTTCAGTCTCTGCATGCAAACAAGCAGCCCGTGTTAGCGTGCTAGCTTGTGAAGTAGAAAGAAGTTTACCTTGAGAACTGGTGTGAGAAACTCGGCCACTCCGAGAGCCGTGCCCTTTACTGTGTTAATGACGTTCTGCATCTTGCGGACTCAAATAAAGGGCGTCTGTCTAAACGCATTCGGTGAGAATTGGTCTATTTGGACATTGCTTTCTCATCAGAGGGTGTAGCAACATTAGCGAATCACATGACAGGTCCAAGCACTTCCGGGCAGCGTTGCCAGCTGGAAAATGAAAAATTATTGTACTAGACGTACATACCAATTTAACTTTGCTCAATATCACCTGCTACGGTAACATATCGCTAAAAACCGTGTACAGTGAGACATATTATGCAGTTGTATCCTTAAATAAACAGCAATGTAGGCAAAACTCTGCCAAAACAATACGCTCACCTGGCTGTAAAGAGGTATATGAGGCAAAGCTCAACGTCAGGCGCAGTGTAGGGTGTATCCTGTTTGTGCCTGCTTAAAGCCATATGTTGAAGGGGTCGATTGTTCATATAACATGTGGGATGTTTTTAAATGTATTCATCGAGCAGAGGGTGAAATGTTAGTACCAATCGTACGTCTGGCAACGCAGCTTCCGGGTAGGGCGATAGAGAGATTTCGGTCGGTCGTCACTTGTATTCCTAAAACACTGTTCATGCATATTTGTATTTAAATGTTTTTTCTGTCCTTTTTTGTTTGCGAAAAATGAATATCCGTCCTGATCCCAGCCTCGTCCGAAGGATGCACGTTTAGCGTCATACAGCGTGTGCTTGCTAGTTTTCTAGGTCACAGCATGTGGAGAATGACAGTAGTCAAGTCGTTTTCATGGCGAATTGACGGACTCCAGATAATCAACAGATTCCATGGATCCTGCAGCAGAGGTGCAAGTGACAAGACGTGGGTCCTGCCCACGGGATTTGACACTGGTTTAAAGACGTTCAACAGCCTCACCAAACGAAAAGAGCCTCTGATTCTGGCTCGGGAGGGAGTAGCCACTTGGTATTAAACGATACTCCATTGATGCATATGATACAGACATTATTATCACGTGCTAAACTCACGCAATGCGTACTTGTGTTTCCACGCCAGGTACAGCTGTGGACCCACCGTGTATGACCACGCGCACCTGGGTCATGCATGGTAAATATTAGACACGGATACGTACACAATGCATTTCCCAGTCTTGAGCTTTCATAACCCTTTCTCAAAGTTCATACGTCAGGTTTGATGTGCTGCAGAGGATTTTGTCCAAGGTGTTTGGCATCACGGTCATCCATGCCATGGTCATCACAGATATTGATGACAAAATCATCACAAGAGGATGGGAGGTAAGGCACCTACAATGACTCAGTTGTATTTATACTAAGGGCCTTATTTATTAAGATCCAAACACCACACATTAAACAGCGTATTCAATCTATAAAATAGCGTGTACCATGTGACGTGCGGTGAGGTTCATGGCTGGGGAGGCACTGACTTCATCACAGTCAGATTTACAAACATATGAACCCTAAAGCGTATCTTATTCACCATTTGATTGGCAGCAGTTAACGGGTTATGTTTAAAAGCTCATACCAGCATTCTTCCCTGCTTGGCACTCAGCATTAAGGGTTGGAATTGGGGGTTAAATCACCAAAAATGATTCCCGGACGCGGCACCGCTGCTGCCCACTGCTCCCCTCACCTCCCAGGGGGTGATCAAGGGGATGGGTCAAATGCAGAGGACAAATTTCACCACACCTAGTGTGTGTGTGACAATCATTGGTACTTTAACTTAACTTTAACTTTACACATACAAACTGTAGCACACAAAAAAGCACATTTAATTTAAAAAACGTTATGGTGTTACCTTTATTTATAAATGAAGTCCATGCACTGCTACTTCTGAACAAAAGCATCAATAACTTGTTTATAGAAGTCTTCCTTATCTTTCTTCAGTTTTAAAAGTCTCTCTGTCTCGATGGAGATCTTCCTTTAATTATTACCTCCTGTTTCGATTGAAAGTCCAGTTTAGAAAACTGTTCTGCCCTCACTATATGTGTTGAGGTTATACAGTTTGGCAGACAGCTAACAACCAATCCAGGACGTTCTAATAAAGTTCCAAAGCAGATGAATCCATGTAGGCTCTTTATTGTTGTTGATCTTGCTTTGTCTTGCACTGGACTTTTATTTTATTTTTTTTAAACTGAAATACACACAATGACAATGTATAAGCTATATGATTCAATCAACACACTGAAATGCACTACACAATATGTAAACATCAGCTCCACACAAATACACAGCACCACCATTAAACAAACACTGCTAAGTGTTGAAACTATTTCTATGGTGGAAATACACGACCGGCAGCCATTTTAAGTCCTCAAACATCCATTAAATTAGTGCACAAAAATAGTTTTTCAATACACATCTTACTATCATATTGAGCCACATAAACAAGTTAAACAGTTTACTTACAGACTTATCTTTTCCAAGGCTTGTAAGAGGTAACACAACTTGTCTACTTCTTATTGTCTCATGAACTGAGCTAACATCGTAAACCGGAAGTGCCCAAACTGATGACGTGCAACATTTTCCCATCGCCACAAGGTGTCAGTAATAGTCCACAATCAAACGGGCATAACAAAAACTGTTTTATTTTAGATATGTAATCCTCCATGTTAAAAGTCCAGGCGAGAGGAAAAAATAAACGATCGCTAACTGTTGCTGCTTGTTGTCACTCATTCTGCAGCCGAGTAGTCGCAAAAATTATCCCTGGGATGATGGGGTCACTAGCGCCCTCTACTACCATGAGGCGGGATTACTGCGAGCCTCAGCAAGTGCGTCTTCGCAGACGTTTTATGCTTGCTCAGCACAAGAAATACGTTACACACATACAGTTGTTGACAAAATACACTGTACATTATATACCTCAGCTAACTAAACTATGGAAATGTATAATATAATTCATATAGCAATACGGTCTCACTGCACAGCAGGCCAGCAGTTAGCCGAGTCATTGCGCAATCCATGGAGAGGCTCAACTGGCTGCTGATCCCCGCAAGTCTCTTCTCAGTATTTGAACGGCAAATGTGAAAATTCAGCGATTTTGAATACAAATAATCTAAAACTGGTGAAGTTAAAAGGGAAAATAACTTTATAGTATAATCACTGGATAAATATAACAATTTAATTAATTTTGTCTTTCCATGATGGCACGTGAGGCCTCCCCTGACTGCACGTCACTGGCGTGTACTGTTAGTGGGCGTGTTACGTGCAATCTAACATTGCGTGAGCAACTGAAAAGTAGCGCAGACAGCCTTATATAAAAGAGGATTTAGCGTGTAGTTACTACTCCATGGTTGTTCTCTGTGACTTCGATGGATATATGCCCTCAGCAAAAGGCCAAAGGTCAAAAGCTGACTGGATGTGTGGCAATGACAGTCGAAGACCGTTTGAATACAAAACCCAGTTTGTGTACTCCAATATTTACGAACAGATCGAAAGATCAAATCACAGGAAATACAGACTTTGCTTTTGTATTACCAGGGCTCAAATTTAACCGTGGCAAGTGCCGCAACCACCCTCTTCACTTGCCGTAATGCCCTAAAAAATTGACCAGCATCTACGGCAAGAACATGCCGTGACCGCCCTTGACTTTTTAAATAAATAAATGATAAATGGATTATACTTGTATAGCGCTTTTCTACCTTCAAGGTACTCAAAGCGCTTTGACAGTATTTCCACATTTACCCATTCACACACACATTCACACACTGATGGCGGGAGCTGCCATGCAAGGCGCTAACCAGCAGCCATCAGAGGCAAAGGGTGAAGTGTCTTGCCCAAGAACACAACGGACGTGACTAGGAAGGTAGAAGGTGGGAATTGAACCCCAGTAACCAGCAACACTCCGATTGCTGGCACAGCCACTCTACCAACTTCGCCATTAATGGACTAGGGATGTAACGGTAAACGGTATAATGATAATTCGTGATTAAATTCCAGACGGTTAGTAATACCGTCTATTTTTTTAATTACCGAAAACCCGTCATTTATTCATGCATTTTAGGCGATACGAAGTCATGCGCACTAGCGTCGTTTGGCTTGATAATCATGGCGGACTAACTACACGGCATTTGCTCCGGAGATTTCCCCTCGTAGTAAACGAAGAATGTTGAAAGATGACCATAAGATGTAACTGCACTTTTTGTCCATATAGATGAAAATAGTGTTCATGTATGAGAGGCTGCCAATTATGGCCAAAGTAATAATTAAGATTATTGTTATTAACATTGAAATCATGATTACTGATTGTTAGGTAAAGCAGTGTTGGGGTATGAACCTAATACCATCATGTCATTTGTAATGTCTAATAAAAAGACTATAGATAAACATTATCCATATATCTAAAGACATATATTAGTTTTTTAAAATTCTTTAATAATATCAACTTGTCAGATTTTTGTCATTACATAATTCCTTTATCTTTATTTTTACATTTTGATAGAGGGAGTTTTTTTAAATTATTTATTTAGGTTATGTACATTTATATGTACATGTAGATGCTGTATCAGGACAGATTCTTTAAGAGTTTGAGCAGAAATATGTCGTATAGGAATTAACTATGCACAATAATACATTAACAAAATGCTATGCCACTTGAATGGTTTTTGAAGTAATACCTTTGTGACATGAAAAAAACAAACAAGTAATGTAAAAAAAAACCTGGTGTTTACTTTTTGATATCAAAATAAAACACAAAGCAGTTTGGCTAATAAAGATAAAGTCAAATAAACAAGCTATGTTCTTCTCCAACGCCTCCTCTCAGTACAACAGTTTGGCCAACAAAAATAAGGAGGAGTGACACCTCTCACATCGAATACACAATCTTCACAGCCTGCATTCAATTCGATGAGATGACAAAACATTTTAGCTAGTATTGATGTTATTTGAACATTGATACAGTTTGCATTTAAATAAAGGACGAGTGAGCATCCCAGTAAACAAACTAAAGACTTTATAAACAAGTTGTGTCATTGTTCTCGTTCTCATGCTGTATTGAGAAAATAAAAGCAACATCAAATAGTTTTCTCCTTTGCTGTATACTTTTAGTGTGGGTACAAGTGTGTCCGTCTCCAATATTGTCCACACCTGTCTCCATCTAAATACAGCAGTGCGCTCTTAAACGCACGCTGGGAAGCGAGGGAAAACTACGTTAAACCAAGCGCTTGGCTGCGTTATCTCCGAGGGGAAATCTCCGGAGCAAAGTCTGTGTCAATAGTCCGCCATGGTTATCAAGCCAAACGACGCTAGTGCGCATGCAACTTTGTGTTGCCTAAAATGCATTAGTAAATGACAGTTTTTCGGTAATTAAAAAATTAGACAGTGTTACTAACCGTCTGGAATTTTATCACAAATTATCATTATACCGTTTACTGTTACATCCCTCGTCCATTAACAAGTAAAATGTCAAGGGCGGTCACGGAATGTTCTTGCCGCCGATGTTGGTCAATTTTTTAGGGCATGACGGCAACTGACGAGGGCGGTCGTGGCAGTTGCCGTGGTTAAATGTATATATTTATACAGTATATATATATATATATATGTATATATATATATATATTTATATATTTATATATGGTGATAAGTGTTGATAAATCATATTGCATGTGTTGTATATTTGCATTTTCTTCTCCCAGTATCGTGGCCGTTTTGGTGATCAGCATATATTTTGCATATTAATAAAGACAGACGCAAAATTGATTGCACACCTTATTCTGCTCACTTAACAGACTCATTCCACTTTGCGCACGCTTAGTAGGTCAGGTTTGCATGTGATTTAGTACACAACCCTTTAGTAAATCAGGCCCTTAGTCTTTTTAGTGTGTCTGAATTTCGTGCAGTGTCCTTTCTTCAGGGTTGTCCTGTTAAAAAATATTGAATAAGATGTGCAAATATTGTGAAGTACAGTACCTATTGAAATATGCAGACAGGAAATATTGCATTTGAGACACTGCCTATATCGGTGAGCACTGTTTTTTTTGTTGTTGTCATTTAATATTCCCAAAATGTGTTCCTAGGAGAAAATCTCTCCCACTATCATAGCCAGAATGTATGAAGAGGAATTTAAGAAGGATATGATCTCTTTGAAGGTGCGTGTCAAGCAAATTCATAAAACTGTCCAAAAAATATTTCTCCCTATAAACATGGTTCTAAATATATCTTGTTATTTTGGAGGTGATTCCTCCTGCAGCGTATTTAAGAGTCACAGAGAATGTACCGCAAATTGTGGCGTTCATCCAGAGGATTATCGAGCACGGAAAAGCTTATGCTACAAAAGAAGGTGAATATTAAGAATGTCCTCCTAACTGCTGCTTTTGCATAATTTGGTGTCCCCCTCGTAAACATCGGTTGTCTGTTTGACTGTAGGCGACGTGTACTTTGATATCCAGTCCATTGGGCGACGCTACGGCAAGTTTGGAGGAGCAGTGGATTCTCAGGAAGGGGTTGGTAAGTGGGGGGGAAGCTTATTCAAATTACCTATTTTTCAAGGCTTGTTAGAAAAGATATGCAGTGGTACCATGGTCATCCATTTCAAAAGGTCAGACGAAAACCGTATTGTACAAAAACTGAAGCAATTGTTTTCATGTGAAATGTTGTAAATCCAAGGAATCTTTCCCAAACACCCAAAAATCTATTTTTTTTAGAAAATAACTGATGTTACATGCACAAAACAAATATTAATAACGAATTAAATTAATAAACATTTAACATTAGTTTAATCTTTATTAAAGAATTGACGATGGTGGGAGAGGAGACCCATGTAGTGGATTGTCCGAAGCTTAAACAGCAACAAAAGTGAGTTTAGAACAAAAAGTTTATTTACCCTTGGTCAAAAGTGCAAGTCGGATTGAGCTGTCCCTGCAGACAAACAAAACGCAGATGCAATCGTTGTACTTTCTTACACGTTTTTCTTGAATTTAATGGTGAGTCTCACCTTCTTTAACATAGTGATGGCACTCACAATTAATGGTTTGGCTCCACATGGGCTTATTTTGCTATTTTACTCAATAAAATAGAACAGAGGCTGAGTCAACATTGCGTGTGATGCTTTGTTTTGACACTTGATTCTGCGGGCAAAGGGACGAGTTTGTTACGTGTAATGTTTGGCCGTACAATAACTAATACAGTATATGAAAACAGAGGGGAAAATTTTGGGGGAAAAAAGATTTTCGTCAAACGGCAACACACGAAAAGTGGGTTGGACCAAAGCAGAGGTACTACTGTGCTCTACTGGAATAAAGCTTAAAGGCCTACTGAAATGAGATTTTCTTATTTAAACAGGGATAGCAGGTCCATTCTATGTGTCATACTTGATCATTTCGCAATATTGCCATATTTTTGCTGAAAGGATTTAGTAGAGAACATCGACGATAAAGTTTGCAACTTTTGGTCGCTGATAAAAAAAGCCTTGCCTGTACCGGAAGTAGCGTGACGTTACAGGTTGTGGAGCGCCTCACATCTGCACATTGTTTACAATCATGGCCACCAGCAGCGAGAGCGATTCGGACCGAGAAAGCGACGATTTCCCCATTAATTTGAGCGAGGATGAAAGATTTGTATGAGGAAAGAAGGTGAATATTAAGAATGTCCTCCTAACTGCTGCTTTTGCATAATTTGAGGAAAGTGAAGGACTAGAGGGCATTGGAAGCGATTCAGATAGGGAAGATGCTGTGAGAGGCGGGTGGGACCTGATATTCAGCTGGGAATGACTAAAACAGTAAATAAACACAAGACATATATATACTCTATTAGCCGCAACACAACGAGGCTTATATTTAATATGCCACAAATTAATCCCGCATAACAAACACCTCCCCCCTCCCGTCCATATAACCCGCCAATACAAATCAAACACCCGCACAACACACTCAATCCCACAGCCCAAAGTACCGTTCACCTCCGCAAAGTTCATACAGCACATATATTTCCCCAAAGTTACGTACGTGACATGCACATAGCGGCACGCACGTACGGGCAAGCGATCAAATGTTTGGAAGCCGCAGCTGCGTACTCACGGTAGCGCGTATCCAACTCAAAGTCCTCCTGGTAAGAGTCTCTGTTGTCCCAGTTCTCCGCAGCTTTCTAATTTGCTGTCTCCATTGTTCATTAAACAAATTGCAAAAGATTCACCAACACAGATGTCCAGAATACTGTGGAATTTTGCGATGAAAACAGACGACTTAATAGCTGGCCACAATGGTGTCCCAAAATGTCCGCTACAATCCGTGACGTCACGCGCAGACGTCATCATACCGAGACGTTTTCAGCAGGATATTTCGCGGGAAATTTAAAATTGCACTTTACTAATCTAACCCGGCCATATTGGCATGTGTTGCAATGTTAAGATTTCATCATTGATATATAAACTATCAGACTGCGTGGTCGGTAGTAGTGGGTTTCAGTAGGCCTTTAATATCTATTACAACGGGGAAACGCTGTGTCTCAAATAGAATACTACTGTCTACACTTCACTAACCATACTGTATACTTGGCATGGATTCTTACAGTATAGGGCTGTCCCAAATCAATTACTATTGCGCACTTCATCAGAATCAGAATTAAATATTTTGACCAAGTATGTTTAACACATAAGGAATTTGACTTGGTAGACCGTGCTCTCTTTGTTCAATGCAAGAAGCAAAGAAAATGGAAGTTACAACTGCAATATTTACCCGCTTCACTACTTTCCATCGCAATGGCTGTCTCCTCAGCCAGCATTATTTCAAGTTAGTCACTCCCTTACCATTATGTAGCTAACTATTAAGGGTGGTATGTGTCCAACACTGCGCTCTCACCATTTTGGTGTATGTTCTCAGTGTACATGCAAAGTTAAATTACAAAAGTGCACAAAATCAGACAGAGCCTAAGTTTAGTAAATGTACAGCTTATAGCCTACACATCCTTATTGTCACAGTTCAATTAAATATAGAACAGAGGAACCCAAGGATGCAGATGGATTGCGAGTAAAACAGTTATTTACTTAACGAAAAAGCACTCACAACAATGATCCAAAAATAGGAGATAACAAAAAGCGACGGTGCTAAAAAGTAGTGATGGGTCCGGCAACACCGATGCATCGGCGCATGCGTCGAGTTCATAGAGCAATACCCTGTGTCGGTGCGCGTACCGCTTTTAGAAAGTCACGTGACCGATCATGAGCTGCCTCGGTCACGTGACCGATACGCGAACCGTGTCGCACTGACGCCTCCTCTGTGCCCTGTGAGCAACGTTCCCTCTAAGGTGCGCGCCTGCGCAATTACGCACTGCTCAAGCGTCCTCTGCGCACAGCAAATATATGCCGCGCACCAAATCAAATCCCATCTGAATTGTAAACAAAATAAACACATTTATTCTGTGTAATTTTGCAATGCAACTTTGAGTGACAGTGACAACAAGCGGCCCTAACGGTGTTCGTCAACACCGTTCAATTGAACACCGTTCAATTATTGTAACTTCTATCCAGATGCTTCGAGGACAGGAATTATGTCGATCACTTTATTGAGCAAAACTGTTTATATTCGGCCATAACCACACCAAAAACATGAGTAAAAAACTTCTCTCTCGAAAAACTAGTAATTTTCTGCCGTACAAACCAGGCAAAAACCAACTTGTCATCTGTCACCAACACGCATACCACTAAACCACTGGTGCGTTTATGGCCACACAAAAAGTCGGACAACTCAAACACCACACAAAGTTACACTATGACTCCTCAGTCATACGTGTGCTTATTCTACTGTCATTCATTATTAATGTTAATTTATTGATATTAATCATGGAATGCTGTTACTAGAGAAAGTTACAGGAATGCACACGTCATCCTATGCTTACATTTCATTGTGCAACATGAGGATGTTTAAGGAGAACTAAATGTGATCTCTAAAAGGGGTACAAATGATTTCAAAGCAGGACTCCCACCCAGACATATTGTATAATACTAATCCATAGCTTATGAAAAACAAGATTTATTTTATTTTCATTACAAGTGGGCCAAATCACTAATATTACAAAATAATCTCATGAAAACGACTCCTCTCATTTGAGTGCTATTATAAAAGATTGGTTTGAGACAAGTGTGCTGCTGGTATTGCCACGTGTGATGTTGCTCACATGTGCTCCACTGAATGCTCAGGGAGTTTTTGTGTTTGCTCAGACACATGAACAATTAGAAGGAACATTGCCTGTGAGCGGGTCTTTTCTACAGCCGGAGAAATAATAACTAAGAGAAATTGTCTAAAATTTAATACGTTGGAAAAGCTGTTTTTTTAAAAAAAAATAAAAATGTGTAAAAGAAAAAAAAAAACATTCTCAGTCCACAAGCATCCTCATTCACAACACGTTCTCTTAGATTTCCATGTTATGATACATGTTCACATTATTTATTGACTGTATCTACAAAAGATAAAAATATATTTTTATTTAAATGAAGATATGAAATAATCCTAATTGAAATACAATGACTTGGTTTATATTATTGTATATACTAGGTCATAAAATCAGTGTCAGTTGAGTCGGTCCATAGGTTGCCTGTAGGGATTTTTAATGTCCAGCAGATGTCAGTATTTAGTGACACAGTATCGACACAGTATCAATACAGTTTTTCAATGTGTCGAAACGCTTCATGACGCCTCATCAACCCATCACTACTAAAAAGAGAACACAAAAAGAGCACCGGGATAAAAAGAACAAAAGCTAATATAGAAAACTAACTAAACTTGGGTCGGAGTTGCAAGACGTGCAAACTAACAGTACATACCAAGCTGGATGGCACTGGAAATAGCCAAGAAAGTAAGTAGCATAAATACACGGAGCATAGGAGTCTTCATACAAGTAGAGTCGAGCAGTGGAATTGCCGAGTGCCATCCAGCTGACAAGGTGCTGTTTAAGTAGTTCTGGTGAGATTGGACACAGCTGTGCACGTCTCACAACTCCGCCCACAGGGAAACACAGGAACTCTGAGGAAGACAAAAAAGTAAGAGCCAGGTCTGCTGCACCAACAAAGGAAAACTGAGCATACAAACCACAAGGTGGCAGCAGGCGGTGACACTTATATTGTAATTGTGTAGAATGCAGTATATTGAATTGTTTACGATTAAAGGGAAACTGTTTTTGGACTTAAGCCTATCATTCCCAATCATTATGTAAGACAAGAACATGTATGTTTTTCTTTTTTATGCATTCCAAAGAGTAAATAAATGTGATCAAAAGTCAGCTTTAAATTGAGCCTATAGGAGTTGCTCCATTCCGCCTACAAAGCCCTTAAAAAAACATCAAAACACCTACATTAAGGTTTTATATACATGCTGTAGCTATATATGTAATGTAGTAACAAGCACAGCTATGATAAGAAGTAATATTTAAGTATTTCGCCCATTTTAAGCATACGCGGCGCATAATTTAAAAAACGTATCACGACTTTTGCTTTTTTCTTCAACATCACTGATTACTACTCACTGCACATATGAGAGCCAACAAACATAATTAAACATCACTTACTGTGCAATGTCTGCTGTCATTAGGATGCCGACTGATAGATAAAGGGGGTGGAACAAAGCATCTTTTTGTTAATTGGTTTTCTAAGTGTACCAACTCATCTGATTATGTCATCATCCCTCTACTATGAAGGTGAGAAGCATTGTTTATGATCTAGAATAAACTTTCAGCCAGCACTGAGGCGAGGAAGCAGCTCATCAGCCGGTGATGTCAACATAGGCACACGATCTAGTGATCACGCCGCTGCTCTAAATAGTTTGTCTGTGTTAGCCCTTATAATATCAATATCACTAAAACTTGGTTAATATTCAAGTCATGAAATGTAAGTGGAGTATTGTTGGCGGTTTTTTGGTGATGTTTTTTTATTGGGTTTTATGGGCGGAATAGAGGGCCTCCCATTCGATTAACGTTTTTTATGAGTTAGAATGCATTAAAAATATATGTATATCCGTCGTCATGTTCCCCTTTAACCTGCATTTAACATTTGGTGTTGGTTTTTTTCTATTGAACATTTGCATACTGTATCTGCTACAAATTACCAACAACAATGTTTGAGGCTGACTCACTGCGGTAGTATGCAGTGTGCAGAACACTCATGCTCCAGATGTTTCGATTCAGCTCTTGCGTTGGTTCGGATGTGATTGTGCAATTGTGCATAGTTATCATGCACTTGCAGATTAGCTCAATAATTTGATATTAGGTAAACATCACTTGCATGGTTTTCCAGGCAGCTCCAGTAAAAAAGACGTGCGGGATTTTGCTTTGTGGAAGCGAGCCAAACCACACCAACCATACTGGGAATCTCCATGGGGCCCAGGAAGACCAGGGTGGCATATTGAATGTTCTACCATAGCAAGGTTTGCACTCCCAGTTTGTTCAGTGCTGTGTTTTGTTGCCTATGTGACACCTCCTGTTGCCTCTGGGGTGGTTTCAGCTCAGTGTTTGGGAGTCAGCTGGATATCCACTCAGGAGGTGTGGACCTGGCTTTTCCTCACCATGAAAATGAGGTGGCACAGAGTGAAGCCTATCATCAGTGTGACCAGTGGTCCAATTACTTTTTGCACTCAGGTAAATCATGCAGCACACCGCAGTCAGTCTGTGGTTTGGGATCCATGCTTTTCCTTTGTGTTTGTAGTTTTTGTGACACAGTTTACTTCCATTGTAAAATAAATCTGATGTCCAGTCATACATTTTACTTTGTTTAGGACATTTACATCTCAAAGGCGATGCAACGAAAATGTCAAAATCTCTGAAGAATTACATCACAATCAAGGTAACTTGCATTATGATGTCATGTCCAAATTCCAAAGAAAAAATGGATTGTGTACTGCAGAAATGGTTAGTACTGTACTTCACAACTAGGGTTGCCAACCCTCTATTGAAATACATAATAATTTTGTATTTAGAAACCAAAGTATGCATCCGATATTGAGCCTAAAAGAGACACACTTTGTCCCGTTTTAGAGTGAGGATCAAATATAGTTTGTCAAATGTCAATGAAATGAATTAATGACTGGGCAAAGTGGGCGGCTAATGTGAAATTTTACAGCAAATTTATTCCCAGCCCTTTCCTGCTCTGTCACCAGTAATAAAATGAAATAGCAGACATCACCAATTGTTTTGTTAATTCCTGGTGGTGTGATGATACTCACTTCTGCCTTTTGTAGCCATGGTTGCATCGTGGAGTGAGGCCGGTGTAAATAATGAGCTACATTTTTATGCGATTGTCTCGCTGTGGTGACCCTTAACGGGAAAAAGACTATTTATTCTGGGGGTTGTATTTTTTTACTAAAAATAAATGATTGGACAATTTGTTTACTACTTATTTATATTACTCCAGAATTTTATATTACTCAAGTATAGAAATTTTCACACGAAAAAATTCAATAAGCACACAATATTCATCACACCCGTGAAGATCATTAAGCTCCCAACAAGGTGAATCCTATTTATTTTTTAGGAGTTGGCAACCTTAATCACAACTTGGTTCATTCCTTTCTCAACATTTTTGGCTCAGCATTCACACAATTCACCATCTCACAATTTGCATGCAGTGGAGGAAGAATACGTATTTGATTTCCTGCAGATCTTGAAAATTGACCCCCTTAAAAAGTGTGTTGGCCCTGCGATGAGGTGGCGACTTGTTTAGAGTGTACGCCGTCTTCCGCCCGAGTGCAGCTGAAATAGGCTCCAGCACCCCCGCAACCCCAAGAGGGACAAGCGGTAGAAAATGAATGGATGGATGGAATATCCCCAAAGCAGAATGTTTCCCCTTCATTCAATATTTGGGCACCTCATGATTTGATTATGATTCAGGAGCTACAATTCGATTAAAAATCAATCATTGATGCATCTTTAATTTATGTATATTGATGCAGTTTTAATTTCTTTTCATTTCACTAAAAAAGCGTTTATCACTTGCAACGTTAAAAAAACAGTGCATGTGTAATAAGAAACAGTTAAATTAATTCCCACATTTATTAAATTAATGAAAATGTGTGCAAAACTGAAACATATGTGCCCTAAAATAAAGGAGCAGGTCGGATCTCTCGGTGAGGTGGCTTGCTGCAGTCAGGGCAAATTTTAGAACTGTCTGCATTACTTTATTACCCCATGGTTTACAGAAGAAACTAAAGCCCATAAATTATCATGTAGAAAGCTGGAACGCAAATGGCGTGCAACTAAACTTGAGGTTTTCCATCAAGCTTGGAGTGATAGTTTAATAACTTATAAACGCATGCTTACCTCAGCTAAAGCTAAATATTACTCAAATCTCATCCACCTCAACAAAAATGATCCTAAATTTTTGTTTAGTACAGTAGCATCGCTAACCCAACAAGGGACTCCTCCCAGTAGCTCCACCCACTCAGCAGATGACTTTATGAATTTCTTTAATAAGAAAATTGAACTCATTAGAAAAGAGATTAAAGACAATGCATCCCAGCTACAACTGGGTTCTATTAACACAGATACGACTGTATATACGACGGACACTGCCCTCCAAAATAGTTTCTCTCTCTTTGATGAAATAACATTGGAGGAATTGTTAAAATGTATAAATGGGACAAAACAAACAACTTTACTTGACCCAATTCCTGGGAAACTTATTAAGGAGCTTTTTGTATTATTAGGTCCATCAGTGTTAAATATTATAAACTTATCACTTTCCTCTGGCACTGTTCCCCTAGCATTCAAAAAAGTGGTTATTCATCCTCTACTCAAAAGACCTAACCTCGATCCTGATATCTTGGTAAACTACCGGCCGGTGTCCCACCTTCCGTTTATCTCGAAAATCCTCGAAAAAATTGTTGCACAGCAGCTAAATGAACACTTAGCGTCTAACAATCTCTGTGAACCTTTTCAATCCGGTTTCAGGGCAAATCACTCTACGGAGACAGCCCTCGCAAAAATGACTAATGATCTATTGCTAACGATGGATTCTGATGCGTCATCTATGTTGCTGCTTCTTGATCTTAGCGCCGCTTTCGATACTGTTGATCATAATATTTTATTAGAGCGTATCAAAACGTGTATTGGAATGTCAGACTTAGCCTTGTCTTGGTTTAACTCTTATCTTACTGACAGGATGCAGTGTGTCTCCCATAACAATGTGACCTCGGACTATGTTAAGGTAACGTGCGGAGTTCCCCAGGGTTCGGTTCTTGCACTCTTTAGTATTTACATGCTGCCGCTAGGTGACATCATACGCAAATACGGTGTTAGCTTTCACTGTTATGCTGATGACACCCAACTCTACATGCCCCTAAAGCTGACCAACACGCCGGATTGTAGTCAGCTGGAGGCGTGTCTTAATGAAATTAAACAATGGATGTCCACTAACTTTTTGCAACTCAACGCTAAGAAAACGGAAATGCTGATTATCGGTCCTGCTCAACACCGACATCTATTTAATAATACCACCTTAACATTTGACAACCAAACAATTACACAAGGCGACTCGGTAAAGAATCTGGGTATTATCTTCGATCCAACTCTCTCGTTTGAGTCACACATTAAGAGTGTTACTAAAACGGCCTTCTTTCATCTCCGTAATATCGCTAAAATTCGTTCCATTTTGTCCACAAGCGACGCTGAGATCATTATCCATGCGTTCGTTACATCTCGTCTCGATTACTGTAACGTATTATTTTCGGGCCTCCCTATGTCTAGCATTAAAAGATTACAGTTGGTACAAAATGCGGCTGCTAGACTTTTGACAAAAACAAGAAAGTTTGATCATATTACGCCTATACTGGCTCACTTGCACTGGCTTCCTGTGCACCTAAGATGCGACTTTAAGGTTTTACTACTTACGTATAAAATACTACACGGTCAAGCTCCTGCCTATCTTGCCGATTGTATTGTACCATATGTCCCGACAAGAAATCTACGTTCAAAGAACTCCGGCTTATTAGTGATTCCCAGAGCCCAAAAAAAGTCTGCGGGCTATAGAGCGTTTTCTATTCGGGCTCCAATACTATGGAATGCCCTCCCGGTAAAAGTTAGAGATGCTACCTCAGTAGAAGCATTTAAGTCCCATCTTAAAACTCATTTGTATACTCTAGCCTTTAATTAGACTCCCTTTTTAGACCAGTTGATCTGCCGTTTCTTTTCTTTTCTCCTCTGCTTCCCTCTCCCTTATGGAGGGGGAGTTGCACAGGTCCGGTGGCCACGGATGAAGTGCTGGTTGTCCAGAGTCGGGAGTCGGGGTGGACCGCTAGCCTGTGCATCGGTTGGGGACATCTCTACGCTGCTGACCCGCCTCCGCTCGGGATGGTTCTTGCTGGCCCCACTATGGACTGGACTTTCGCTGATGTGTTGGATCCACAGTGGACTGGACTTTCACAATATTATGTCAGACCCACTCGACATCCATTGCTTTCGGTCTCCCCTAGAGGGGTGGGGGTTACCCACATATGCGGTCCTCTCCAAGGTTTCTCATAGTCATTCACATTGACGTCCCACTGGGGTGAGTTTTCCTTGCCCGTATGTGGGCTCTGTACCGAGGATGTCGTTGTGGCTTGTACAGCCCTTTGAGACACTTGTGATTTAGGGCTATATAAATAAACATTGATTGATTGATTTACAATAAATAAATCGATTATTTATGTTTACTAATCGGTTTTATAATCGTCTATGTTCGAATTGCGATGGATCTAAAAATCTATTACTTCCCCCACCTGTAATCGGATTGCTGACATTGGATTCTTTGGTGTTGCCTGACCGCATCACTTTCTCCCATTGTGTGAGTCATTCAGGTGTTGTTAAACCTCAAATGGGCCTGTACATGTCTTTTTGAGCAGGGGTCTTGCCGGCACTGCAGGATCTCAATCCTTCACTGCAAAGTGTGTCACTAAGCATTATTGTTGCTGACTGTGCGCTCAGCTTCCCAGACATAATTAGTTCCTCCCTTGGAATTTTGGGCTGGTCCCTCACCTTTCTCCATATAATCCTTACCCCACTAGGTGAAGTCTTGCATTGAGCTCCTGAGCAAGGGTGCTAGTTTGGTTTTCTTATATTTCCAAATTATTGCGCTCATAGTGGTCTATCTCAACAAGCTTCTTGTTGATGGTTAAGATGTTTAATCTAGTCTTGTGCAGGTCAAACATCTTGTCTTTGGTCTTGCTCGTGGTGGTGAAGAGGTTTGAATGGAAGATACTGTTTATGTGACAGGGTCTTATCCACCTAATGAGTTTAGGTGCTCAGTGGCCTTGTGGTTAGAGTGCCGGCCCTGAGATCGGTAGGTCGTGAGTTCTAACCCCGGCCGAGTCATACCAAAGACTATGAAAATGGGACCAATTACCACCCTGCTTGGCACTCAGCATCAAGGGTTGGACTTAGGGGTTAAATCACCAAAATGATTCCTGCTCACTGCTCCCCTTACCTCCCAGGGGGTGTAACAAGGGGATGGGTCAAATGCAGAGGGTAATTTCACCACACCTAGTGTGTGTGTGACTATCAGTGGAACTTTAACTTTAGATGAGTGCTTTCCTAAAAGGACAGAACTACCACAATTTGTGTTTCATGACCTGGTCTATGTGAATCAGAATGCTCGCTCGCTGTTCATGGATTGCAGTAATGGATTACATTTTATATGGCGCCTTTTAAAACACACTCAAAGCGCTTTCCAGAGAGAACTGCAAACCCGTCATTCATTCACTCTACATTCACAATTTATGGTGGTAAGCTACATTTGTAGCCACAGTTGCCCTGGGGTAGACTAAGCGTGGCTGCAAATTTGCGTCTACGGCCCCTCCGACAACCACTAAACATTCATACACTATTGTGAGTGGCACTGGGAGCCAGGTGGGTGAAATGTCTTGCCAAAGGACACAACGGCTGTTACTAGGATGGCTAAAGTTGGATTCAAATAAGGAACCCCCAAGTTTTTAAACGGCCACTCCGATATAGGTATTTCAACTTTTTATTCTCATGTACAAAATCAGCAGGTGATCAAGCATTTTTAACCCACTGCATTTCATTTCCAGTCATTTCCGTGGGTTTGTTAATGCTTTTTAATTTCACAGGACTTTCTGCAGTCAAACTCGGCCAATGAGTTCCGGATGTTCTGCCTCTTGACCAAATACAGATCAGGTTTGTTATACCTGTACACACGTTGCACATGCTTATTGCTGCAGCTGGTGTTAAGTGGCTCCTCTGTAATATCTCCATAGCTATTGATTACAGCGAGAACAGCATGTCAGAGGCTCGAGTCTCATTGGCAACAGTCTCCACCTTCTGCAATGACGCTCAGGCCTACATAAAGGGCCAGCTGCAGTGTTTGCCAGTGCAAGATGCCATACTTTGGGAGAGGTGGTTGTTTTTTTCCATTCCTTTATAATTTGCTATGATTCCATGACATCATTGCTGTCATATCATTTTTCACATCAGGTTGGATCAGACAAAAGCTCGCGTGACAACAGCTCTGGCTGATGACTTTGACACCCCTCAAGCCATTAGTGCCATCATGGATTTGGTTCACCACGCAAACTGCCAGCTACAGCCTGTTTGCTCTGTAACAGCTCCAATACTATTTCTTACATATGCTTAAGTTGTGGCCATACATTGACATCACAGCAGTTCATTTGATATATTGACTGTTTCTTCTCAGTCGGCTGGGGCAGTTAGAAGTCCAGCGGTGTTTGGAGCCACTGCAGCCTACATCAGAGATATCTTTGACGTGTTTGGGATTGAACTGTCAAACGCCAAGGTCAGCACACACAAGAAATCTACCATGAGTATAGGACTAAAACACGTCTGTAGTGTTGATAGGGCCAGTCTATATATCAGTTATATTTACCGTGCAGGAGGCCGAGGCGATAACCCACGCTGGAAGCCTCCACGCTGTCGTCGATCAGCTGACTCAATTCAGAAGTGAAGTCAGAGCATTTGCTCTTGCCCGTCAAACAGCTACTTCCAAGAATGCAGAACTTTATCCAGAAAGAATTCCGCTTCTTAAAGCCAGTGACGATTTAAGGAATAACCTGGCACCTTTTGGCGTGCTTATAAAGGTGAGGTACCAGGTACAGTAGATGCACCGCAGGGATTGTACACTGATGGGCTGTTCTTGTGCTTTCAGGATCGAGGGGCCACCTCCACATGGGAACTAACTAAGGAAAAAGAGTCACAGAATGAAATCCAGACACCCACCGAAAATGTGGCCTGAATTGACTCAACTGTCATTAAAAAATAAAATATTCTGATATTAAGACATTTTGTGTCTTTACTGAGCAAAATAGGGTACATATTTGCTTAAGCACACCTTTATCCAAAGAACATAGTAAAACAAAACATTTAAAAAGAAGACATAAAAGTAGATAACTCATTTATTTCAACTTACCAAAAAAAGTGTATTCTGGAAGTCTCTCAAAAACAAAGGCTGAACTGGCTTAAGTATTTGTAACAAAGGCCTAGGTGCATTGCATTAAGTCTTGATGAGTAACTGAACGGGTTGAGTTGCATGATTTGAAGTTGGGCTAAAAGGTCCATGATACTGTACATGTACATTGTGCAGACACAGGAACATATTGCTATGTTTGGGTAGGACCGCTGTGGAGCTTACAAAATGCAGAACCAATGTTGGATAGTGATTGATGACCGTGATGAAACCTGTATTTGTGATTAGAGTAGATCAACTGATATAAGTTCAGCAGCAGGTGAAGTCCTGCATCAGGTTGTGTTGCCGATCACTGGAGTCAGATTGATCAAAGAGTTACTGGCCTGAGCCAGCTCTGTGATAGAAACTCTTCCTCTTTGTTTGATGAACTGAGCCACAGAGTCCAGTTCTGCTGGAGTAATGAAAATGAACTTCCCTCTGTCATCAATTACCCCTGGAAAAAACAGAGAGACTATAATTATTATTATTATTTTTTTACACTGTACATAAGGGCGGGCCTTGTGTTACGTTTTGTGGGTACAACACTCTCCCATAAATGAATAATATTGTACAAAAAACAGATAGCTGTACATCCACACTGGAAAATTTGTAGTGGTGTGTAGCTACACTGACGGACAATGCCCCTTTTGTTCTTTATAGTTATCTTTTCTCTAGGGCTTTCAAACAATGAAAATATTTGACAATCACATTTTATTCACAGTTAACCCAAAATGGATTTCTCATCAATATTTAAAAAAAATACCTGCAGTGCGTTGGTGTCTTGCCAGATTATGTATTTTGTAGGAATACAGAATTTGTATTTACTGCTGTAGGAGCACTTGCATTCAGAGGGGAGGAGCCATACTTCCATGTTTAGATACCAGTTTTCACGCATCATTAACACAAAATGTGGATTGTTACAATCATAGTTGATTGTCAAATATGTGTGGTAATGTAATCTTTGATATTGCTACCTGAATAAATGCTTCTGATATTCTGTACATATATATCACATGTTGTACAAGTTAATGGTATTCATACCGCTGCATGACAATGTCTTAACCTTTATTTATTTATTTTTTAATTAATAATTAATAAAAAACAGATAGCTGTACATCCACACTGGAAAATTTGTAGTGGTGTGTAGCTACACTGACGGACAATGCCCCTTTTGTTCTTTATAGTTATCTTTTCTCTAGGGCTTTCAAACAATGAAAATATTTGACAATCACATTTTATTCACAGTTAACCCAAAATGGATTTCTCATCAATATTTAAAAAAAATACCTGCAGTGCGTTGGTGTCTTGCCAGATTATGTATTTTGTAGGAATACAGAATTTGTATTTACTGCTGTAGGAGCACTTGCATTCAGAGGGGAGGAGCCATACTTCCATGTTTAGATACCAGTTTTCACGCATCATTAACACAAAATGTGGATTGTTACAATCATAGTTGATTGTCAAATATGTGTGGTAATGTAATCTTTGATATTGCTACCTGAATAAATGCTTCTGATATTCTGTACATATATATCACATGTTGTACAAGTTAATGGTATTCATACCGCTGCATGACAATGTCTTAACCTTTATTTATTTATTTTTTAATTAATAACGTGTAGTATTCAGCCTGCTAAACATTCTGTAATTGAGGACTATCAACCAGAACATGTCATAGAATATACAGTACACAATATTTCAGCCTGTCAGAACACCCCCCACAATATTCCTCAATTGATGTACTAGCATTAATTTAGGTAGACACAACACAGATTACATGACAAAACATCTTTGACAAAGCAGGATTCTAATGTTAGATTGTTTGTGGAGTTAGACCGGATGTGACGCGTAGCGTTATTATTTTGAAGCCTGAAGTGTGTGATTGGTTTGAGAAGATGTCTTGACTTGTTTTGACAACGTGAGTCTCCGACAAAGTTGACTTCCTCCCTAACGTCTTCCTTCTGCTGAGCTTGTATACCATTTTACTAAACCAGTAACAGTAACAATCTACAATTTATGTTATCAATGAAGTAAACTGTAATCGAAACATTGAAGTGAAGCGCCACTCCTCTCAATGCAAGCACGCCAGCAGACTTTTGTACATTTCAATGGCAATCATGGGATGAAAATGCTCGTCTTGTTGGGTAAACGACTTGCCATGGCTTTGGACCTGGGCTTTCCATCATGTATCCTTGTCTTTCTCCATTTCTGATAGCTATTTTTTCCCTGCAACAGTAACTGAACGCAAACATTTTTCCAACGCTATGGAATGGATCGAGGGTCAAACGGAACACGTGCATGTTATTCGCTCTTTTAAAAATGCGTCCTGTCAAAGGAAATTATAGTTATCGCATCAACTTTGACAGCCCTACTTTTTTCCCTTCACTACGTCTCCCAAGCAAGAACTAGACGTCAGATAATAGTACGTCAAAAACAAGTCAATCATTAAATCATGAATTACCAATTAAATGCTCAGAAAAGATCACCTTGGCTGCATGCCTGGTCAAAACATTGTGATCATCAAGGAGGATAAATGTAATTTCAGTTCTTATGTGTCTTGTACATGTAAGAATGGACAATAAAGCTGATTGATTGATTGATTGATTGATAAAGATGAGAACCTTGAACATGAAAAAATATCTGCTCCTATAAAATGGACAGTGACAACAAAGCAACATAGTTTTCATTATTGAGTCTCTCCCTCCTTTGCAATGTCCCTAATATTGTGCAAGACGAAAACAGGGATAAAAGGAATTGACCTCTGTTTTTTATTACGGTTCAATTTAATTATTGTATTAAATCATTGTATTACTGTACTTTATATGTCTGTGCTTTTGTGTACAGTGTAAATCACATACGTTTTAATTTCGGTACAAAATTGGTAAACTTTCCAACTTACACTAAAACTTGACGTCATAGGAATGAAAATCGTACGTAGGACCTGTATAAAGGTTAAGACTGTAAGACTCAGGAGATTTTGCATTACATTTTTTGAGTAGTTTTTACAGTATTGAAATTTTCGATAAAAAAAAAAATTGCTACTTAACTTTGTTTTTTATCAGCTGTAAACAAACTATAATCGTCAAAATGATTACGAAATGTATTCTTAAAATATTTAACTCTGTAGTGAATCTATACGAAGGTTTCACATTTTAAATTGAATTACCGAAATAAATCAAAATATAAATATTAAAATGTCTTCATTGAGATGCACCTCAACAAAATATAATTTTAAGGAATGCACACACGTGACCATTTTTTATTGTATATATATATTTAATTGTAAGTAGATGACAAACAAATTATACGTAATGACCCATGATTGGCTTCTTGCAAAGGTGTTTAATAACTTGTTATTCTAATGCTAGATTGTGACAAACCTGTGAGTGAGCCTTCTGCTAGCAGGTCCTGCAATCGATCAATGGAATCCTGTGTTCTCATCCCAAAATGAGAGGCCAAGTCTTCCAGTAGAACAACTTTAGAAGTCTGGTAGACACAGGAAGTGTGTAGACACAGGAAGTGTGATTAAAAGCACAGTATATCTTATTTTTTGCAAAAGCTGGATTGGGTAATCACCTTGATGTAATGTATGAATTCTTGAAGTAGGTTGCGTGACTGGAAGATAAAAACACAAATATTGTGTTCTAATTATATGAAAAAATATAAGAGATGTTAAGTGAATTGTGTATCATTTGTTAATTTTTTTCTTAAATGAAACTAAACCTAAAAAAATATTTTTTTCAATATTTGTTTGCAGACCCAAAACGAAATAAAAAAATAATCGTTTTCCAATGTTGTACACAACTAGAAAATGGACAAACGGTTATGGGGCCTACTCATTTTTTTTTTGCCAATCCATTTGATATACCAAGTTTACCTGTAAGTAGTTTAACACATACTTGGACTTTCAGATAAACAACTGTAGGAGGAGGACCCAGGGGGTCTGTCTGTACCATAGGTTCTGCACAACAAATCAAGTTAAAGTTACCACTTCTTGGTTGTCTGGGTTAACCTAGTGAAACACTGACAATGTAAGAAAAGCGGTACAAAACAGGTTAACTTTTTAGCAGAATAAGTCACCACAGTAACTGACCGATCAGTTGTCTCTGAAAATGATGTCACAGTTCATGTGTGGGGGGATCGGTGAGAGACAAAAGCAGGGATTAGATAAAAATCTGGCAAAACTGAAATTTCATGAGCAAATTTGTAAATTGTTGTTGGAGGGACTGTCTTATCCCTGCCATTTTCTTTGGTAGAATGTTTACAATGACACACAGTGAAACAGTACACTTACAGTGCCCATGTAAAGAACAGACAATACTTTAAATTTTCTAGTATTTTTTTTATTTGATTTCAGATAGCCAGTATTTGTTCTTTTGTTCCTATGAATACAACTGAAATTATTCTCAGACCCCTTTTGTGTGTCGCCCCTCACTTATGGGTCTGTCTTAAGAAAAAAAAAGTATATGTTTGCATATGGTCCAAAAGCCAAAACGCAGAGGAAAATATGTATTTTTAAAATCCGTGTTTGTGTGGAATTTCAAGGAAACCTCTGTGTGGAACAAGACTTTATGGTTTGCTATTTCCTTATTAAATACACATCTTATAATATTGTTCTTCCTGAGTGCCGTAAACAGTAAATCAATGTTTGTGATTGGTCATTTGCTGCTAAGCCCGCTCCTTACTTGAACATGCTCATGAAAAGTTTAGCAACTAATTGGATTATTATTAGGTTTTGTAGTAGTGCTTATACTACAACGTAAATGTTTGGCTAAGTTAAAACAAAAACATCTCATAACTTTACTTTGATTTAGACCCCCATCGGTCCTCCTGTTTTCTTGTACGTTTTTTACCTGAAAGCCCAAGTCTACATAAAACTACTTCCGTACTACTTATTTGGTATATTAAATGGATTTGCAAAAAAATAAGTTCATATACGCATATTAATTATTTTTTTTGCATACACATTATCTGTTTCATCTCCATTTTCCAATTGTGCAAAAAACAAAATCTTCAATTTATTTGTTTTTTTGGATCTGGAAACAAATATTGATAAAAATAGTTATTTTGTTTAAAAATGAATGAAGAAATGATACACAGATTGAGTGAGATGCCATATCCCAATTGACCTGACCTGGTCTTCAGTGAGTTCTTCCTCCTCACCCTGATCTTCTACCACAAAAGAGGCTTTGAGCTTTAGGTACTCCTCCTCCTCCCGTCTCTCCTGCTCCTCTTTGATCCGCCGCTCTTCTTCCTCCTGATTGAACATCAATGAGTTGTTACGTCATTTCCTCCCTTGCACGGATCGGTGAGGAAAAGAACATCTAAAATAATGAACTGAGACCTGTTTCTCTTCCAACAGTCTCTCTTTCTCCTGTTCCTGACGTCTTTCCTGCTCTCTGAGCTCCTGCGTCCTCTTCCTTTCTTCACGCTCCTCCACCTCTGCCTAAAAGTAAAATTATTTTTGAATAAGACACGATTTTGATGATTAAAACCTTGAGGAAATGTACAAGAGTTGGTAGAGAAACACTGGAAAATAAAGTTCCCCTAATTTAGGACCCGCTTACATTATTTTACAACTGGGATAATGGTCGGAACACATAAGATAAGGTTCATTTGCAACACCCAAACTGCACCAAAAGAAGTCCATGGTTCCAGTTTTTGTCCAATTATTACTACTGTATATCCTTGGTGCTTACCTCTCTCTGGGCTTTCCTGGCCTGTTTCTCTTCCAGCTTCTTTTGCTTTTTGGCTCCAATTTTTGCTGTTGGCTGAAAGGTCTGTTGTCCTGTCTCCTCTTCCTCTTCCTCAGGCTGCTGATTCTCTTGCTCCTCTTCTGATATCACCACAAATTTTAAAAGGTTTGTTTAAAAACGTTGCAAGATTATGCAACAAGTAGAGCATTGACCAAGGAAAACTGCCTAAATATTAGTGCTCATCTCCAACATTGCACAAATGTTTAAAGTATTTTTCAATATTTTCCTTGATTCTTCTGTAAGTAATAGGGATGAAAACTAGTATTTTTTGGTACCGGTAATGAAACACATGCAACATACTCATTGAATAAAGCTGAGGGACAGCAGCATGCTTGACTGCTAATCAAGCCAAGCGGCTAACAAGAACGCTGTGTCCTCTTCAGTGTGACCTCCCAGCTTAATATCCTACAATGCTTCGGCCACGGCATGTAGGTTAGGTTACTTTATTAGTACCCACAGGTAAACTTGTTTTGCAGCCAGCAAGATCAGGACATCAATTTAAACATACAGAGAAAGTAACATCTTAGATATGCAATACAAAGATCTACCACATAATAAGCATCACAAACATTGCCAAGATCACAAAATACAAACCCCGTTTCCATATGAGTTGGGAAATTGTGTTAGATATAAATATAAACGGAATACAATGATTTGCAAATCTTTTCAACCCATATTCAATTGAATGCACTACAAAGACAAGATATTTGATGTTCAAACTCATGAACTTAATTTTTTTTTTGCAAATAATAATTAACTTAGAATTTCACGGCTGCAACACGTGCCAAAGTAGTTGGGAAAGGGCATGTTCACCACTGTGTTACATGGCCTTTCCTTTTAACAACACTCAGTAAACGTTTGGGAACTGAGACGACACATTTTTTAAGCTTCTCAGGTAGAATTCTTTCCCATTCTTGCTTGATGTACAGCTTAAGTTGTTCAACAGTCCAGGGGTCTCCGTTGTGGTATTTTAGGCTTCATAATGCGCCACACATTTTCAATGGGAGACAGGTCTGGACTACAGGCAGGCCAGTCTAGTACCCGCACTCTTTTACTATGAAGCCACGTTGAAGTAACACGTGGCTTGTCATTGTCTTGCTGAAATAAGCAGGGCGTCCATGGTAACGTTGCTTGGATGGCAACATATGTTGCTCCAAACCCTGTATGTACCTTTCAGCATTAATGGCACCTTCACAGATGTGTAAGTTACCCATGTCTTGGGCACTAATACACCCCCATACCATCACAGATGCTGGCTTTTCAACTTTGCGCCTATAACAATCCGGATGGTTCTTTTCCTCTTTGGTCCGGAGGACACAACGTCCACAGTTTCCAAAAACAATTTGAAATGTGGACTCATCAGACCACAGAACACTTTTCCACTTTGTATCAGTCCATCTTAGATGAGCTCAGGCCCAGCGAAGCCGACGGCGTTTCTGGGTGTTGTTAATAAACGATTTTCGCCTTGCATAGGAGAGTTTTAACTTGCACTTACAGATGTAGCGACCAACTGTAGTTACTGACAGTGGGTTTCTGAAGTGTTCCTGAGCCCATGTGGTGATATCCTTTACACACTGATGTTGCTTGTTGATGCAGTACAGCCTGAGGGATCGAAGGTCACGGGCGTAGCTGCTTACGTGCAGTGATTTCTCCAGATTTTCTGAACCCTTTGATGATATTACGGACCGTAGATGGTGAAATCCCTAAATTCCTTGCAATAGCTGGTTGAGAAAGGTTTTTCTAAAACTGTTCAACAATTTGCTCACGCATTTGTTGACAAAGTGGTGACCCTCGCCCCATCCTTGTTTGTGAATGACTGAGCATTTCATGGAATCTACTTTTATACCCAATCATGGCACCCACCTGTTCCCAAAGTGCCTGTTCAAATGTGGGATGTTCCAAATAAGTGTTTGATGAGCATTCCTCAACTTTATCAGTATTTATTGCCACCTTTCCCAACTTTTTTGTCACGTGTTGCTGGCATCAAATTCTAAAGTTGATGATTATTTGCAAAAAAAAAAAATGTTTATCAGTTTGAACATCAAATATGTTGTCTTTGTAGCATATTCAACTGAATATGGGTTGAAAATGATTTGCAAATCATTGTATTCCGTTTATATTTACATCTAACACAATTTCCCAACTCATATGGAAACAGGGTTTGTACTATATGTAATCAAAAGTTCCCCATAAAAAGGATAAAACATATACAATTTCAATCAGATAAGATTTGGGACGAGCCAGAATAAAACACCATAATAAAAGAATAATTAAAATAATAAATGGCACTAAAATAAATATAGGCAAAAATTGGTACTACAGCTTATTTAGTTCTGTGATGGCAGCTGGGACAAAACTACATCTGTACCGTTTTGTTTTGCCTCTTGGGACTAAAAACCTCCGTCCAGATGGGAGCAAAACATCACAACTTTTTGAAAGGCTGCCGCAAAATCATGCATTGTAGGTTGACAAAAGAATAATCACAATAATTTTAAGAATACGTTTATGAATGAGCAACAGTGTCTGTTTACCGAGCTCTTCTGCTTCTCCCTGTAGTCTTCTGTTGGCCATCACAGCTGCAAGGTTTCTCCTCCGACGCGGCATTCCAGCGCCTCGCTCCTCCGCAATTGCCCGATGGCGTACGCCTGCAGCTCTGACCACAGCCAACTCATTCTCTCTGTCATCTGTGTAGAGAATTGAAACACAACGCTAACAAAGAAGCGTACCTCGTTTCTTAAACCCTTTTTATTGTGGAATATTGTAGTGTTGCTGACTGGTAATTAAAATTAACAATGTTTTTATTGCTGCGTTGCACCGTCTCAGACTCAAGCATTAAGTTAAAAGTTAAAGTACCACTGATAGTCACACACACACACTAGATGTGGTGAAATGTATGTATGTAATAAGGGGCAGCATTGTGGAAGAGGGGTTACGGCTCGTGCCTCACAATAAGGTCCTGGGTTCCATTCCCTGCCACTTCCATTTTACACACTATGAAATTGTCAAGTCTTTTTTATTTTATTTTTGACAATACCGCAATTATGCTGTACAATGGCTTTAATATGGGGACAATATTGCACCATGAGAATTTTATATTGTTTCATCCCTGCGGCCTTACAATCATTTTAATTTAAAACAATATTACTGATTACACCGTCGACCACGCCACCTTAATCACTCGTCTTGAGAACTGTGTGGGCATTAAGGGCGCCGCCCTCAACTGGTTCCGGTCGTACCTAACTGACAGGAGTTTTTGTGTAAAAATAGACAGTTTTATGTCTTCCACAGCTCCTTTACCACATGGGGTTCCCCAGGGCTCAATCCTTGCCCCAATCTTATTTGCGCTTTACCTTCTCCCCCTTGGTTCTGTTTTTAGGAAGTACGATATTGCATTTCATTTTTATGCCGATGATTGCCAGATTTATTTTCCCATGGCACAAAATAACACGGTTCAACGTCTTATTGACTGCCTGCACGACATCAAAGCCTGGCTTTCAGCTAACTTCCTGAGCCTAAATGAAGACAAAACATAAGTTATGTTGTGCGGTCCAAGTCGCTCCCCCTCCCCCAATGTTGACCTCGGCACTCTGACCCCATATCTCAGCGACTGTGTCACAAACCTGGGGGTAAAGTTCGACTCAGATTTTAAATTCGAAAAACAAATCAGCAGCGTCGTACAAAAAAGCTTTTATCAATTACGCCAAATAGCGAAAGTGAAACCGCTTCTATCAGGACATGATCTCGAGAAATTAATCCACGCCTTTATCTCGACTCGTTTAGACTACTGCAATGCCCTGTATGTAGGCATTAGCCAGGCCTCCCTCGCCCGCCTGCAGGTCGTACAGAACTCTGCTGCTCGTCTGCTAACACAGACCCGCAGACGTGAGCACATCACCCCTATATTAGCGTCCCTTCACTGGCTCCCTGTGCGTTACAGAATCAATTTTAAACTCCTTTTATTTGTTTTTAAATGTCGAAACAACCTCGCGCCAACATATCTCTCCGACCTCCTTCAGCCTTACTGCCCCACCCGATCCCTAAGATCAGCCGATCAGCTGCTACTGACGGTCCCGGACACAAGGCTGAAGCTTAGAGGTGACAGAGCTTTCGCTGCTGCTGCTCCCAAGCTCTGGAACGACCTACCTCTGAGTGTTAGACAAGCCTCTTCTCTTCCTGTTTTTAAATCTCTCTTAAAAACATACTTTTATTCCATGGCTTTTAACACTGAGTGATATCCATCCTGCAATGGCGCCCCATAATACACCTGCTGTGAACCTGTTTTTATGTTTTTATATTTTATTTATTTATTTTTTATCGTGTTCTGTTTGTGTTGTGTTGTGTTTGCTCTGTTCTCGTATTATTTTTAACCTGCCCATTGTACAGCACTTTGGCTACCCCTGTGGTAAATTTTAAATGTGCTTTATAAATAAAATTGATTTGATTTGATTTGATTATTGGGAGTTTTACAGCGGTTTATCATTATTAACGTTTATTGTTATATCCCTAGATCAGTGTTGCCAACTTAGCCGCTATATAGGGCTCGGATAAACGGATAGGGGAAATTCAAGCATCCAGAACATAATACATTGGGGGATATGCATGTATCTGAAGTGTGTTTACGCCAGCTGTATGCACGACACTGCCATAGTTTTTCGTTCTTTTCTTTAACATGTTTAAAACCTTGTGCAAACAGGCTGCATTATTAACTGCTTAAGTATTTTAAACGATCGCTTTAGAAAAAAAAAGCCTGTGATGCGATTTTTCTTATTTCCAACGTGGAAGCAAAGCCAATGACCTTGAATCAGTGAGATAAAGACGCCGAATAGTCCGGATCGCAACCGTGAGATGAACAAACATCCCTTTCTGCTCCATTCTGCTCAACTTTAAAATATTGTATAAGATAAGTGTACTCAGTAAATATGCCAATGAAGAAGGATCACAGTTAACACGATTGCACTGGAAAAACTGGTAACCTCATGAAATACGGTTTTGATAATGATGACTTATTCAAGTATCAGTCTGACTCAGGTACCTCTGCATGTATTAACTTCACTTTGACAACATCCTGTATGTTGCACTCTTCTGTACGCACACACGCACACTCGTCTATGCACACGCATGAGAGGTGTATAGGGCATGCGCACTATACAAGCACAATTATCGTGAATTTAAGATTAACTTCTGTAACAACTTGCGGTATTCATTGCGCATGCAAGCAATCACTATGCAACTGTGTACACGCAACATTATTATTAGGGGACGGCGTGGCGCTGTTAGGAGAGTGGCCGTGCCAGCAACCTGAGGGTTCCCGGTTCGATCCCCACCTTCTACCAACCTTGTCACGTCCGTTGTGTTCTTGAGCGAGACACTTCACCCTTGTTCCTGATGGGTCGTGGTTAGGGCCTTACATGGCAGCTCCCGCCATCAGTGTGTGAATGTGTGTGTGAATGGGTGAATGTGGAAATAGTGTCAAAGCGCTTTGAGTACCTTGAAGGTAGAAAAGTGACAAGTGTAACACATTTACATTATTGCTGCTTATACTAAATATGGAAATGTATGTATTGTTGTTTTTTTTTTAGCTCAAATAATCTGATCTGAACTGATCACCTGACACATGTTGGTGTGTTCATGGTAGGCCTGGGCGATATATTAATTTTATCGATACATTTGATTTTCTTGTTGCAGACAATTTAAAAAATTGTAAAAAATCTATGTTTTTCTCGTCTTGCTCTGGCAAACTTTTTGCGTCAATGAACTTCCGTAGCTCCGTAGCTCCTTACTTCCTTAGTGGAGTTTCATCCCAAGCATAGCAAAACATGGCAAATGCTAATCCTAACGAGATGGAGACGTTTGTTCCAACAAAAAAAAAAAGTGTTGTCAGTGCTTCAGATTTGCGGCAACGGCCGTGGAACTAGTGACTGCACGCTGCAAAGTTTCTTTAAAAAAGGCAGGCAGCACAACAAACTTATTCCAGCATCTTGTTTCTAATCAGAAACGGATACTCAATTCTGATTCGAATCATTACCCCCAATAATTAAATCGATTCAAATTGTGTGGTGCCCAAAGTTTCATAGCCATAATATTTTACTAATCGATTTTATAATTGTCCATGTCTGAATTGCGATGTATCTAAAATCGATTATTTCCCCCACCTCTAATGATAACACACCTCTGCATTCATGGTATAGAAATAATAAGAGTGTCCTGTCTGCAACAAGCTGCCCCACTTCTTTCCTCTCAGTCAAACCAGTCAGAATCAGATAAGTACACCCGTCTACATTGAGGTAGCAAACCGGTTGTTCTTTTTGCTTGTTTGATATTCTGCACCAGGACAGTCCATTTCTTATTGGTTAGTTACTCGCTTTTGCACAGCACTGTGTCCAACTCAGCATTGTAAACTAAAACGTTTGCCAAAAAGGCTAACACAGCCGACAAGGCATTGCAAGATCACGTGCCCTATTTAACAAATAACCAGACTTCTAGTCGCTTTTCTGATAAGAAAATATCAAGATACTCTTTTCTTTTCTTTTTTAAAGCGACAAGCAACAGATTTTGTGGATACTTTTGGAGACTGACAAGAAAGCACATACCGCTCTTCTCATCAAGCAGCGAGTGCTGCTTTGGGCCAATACCCCATCTTTTAAATGTCTTGTCTGTGGAATTTAAAATACAATTGAAAAGAAAACGTCAAAAACAAGTGACAAAAATAAGTTCATTTTTAGTCCAAAACATTGATGTTTTTGCTTATCTGGTTTTTCTTCACTTTTTGCAAAAACGTCATGGGTTAAGTTTTTACACCACGCATTTATAGTGCAGCAAAACTCAATAAAAACAAATCTAGAATTGGCTTTCCTCATTATTATTTATTTTGGCACCTAAAACCTCCTGTCTCCAAGGACTCATTATTACCTGAAGTGAATTTTAGTTTGTAAATAGTATACTTTCTTTATAGGATTGACTTGCCCACCCCCAAACATTATGACATCAGCTGCAGTCACTATAATATCTATCCATCCATCCATTTCCTACCGCTTATTCCCTTCGGGATCGCGGGGGGCGCTGGAGCCTATCTCAGCTACAATCGGGCGGAAGGCGGGGTACACCCTGGACAAGTCGCCACCTCATCGCAGGGCCACTATAATATCATGTTATTAAAATTGCCCTTTATGGATGTTAAGACAAATGCCATGCTATTGTAATGCATTTATTCTTTCACACCACGCCCTCTGACTAATGGCAAACTCAAGTTTCCATATTTGACACTACACCTGGGGTTTGCTGACGTAGCCTAAAGCACTTTCGCTAAACTTACGTATTGGATAAAGAGTTGAAAGAAAATGACTTTTAAGCATGATTGTGTACACAAGTGTATTATTATATATATTTCAAATGACCTCCAAGTATAACTATGTACACAAGAGATTTCACACCGTTCACGGTTAATTTAGCAAGTTATGTTATGCTAACGGTCTGGTAGGTTAGCTTACCTTCCTCTGTCTTTTTCCGCAACTTCACAGCGAAAAATATCAGCACGGCGAGAATAGAAGCAGCTATCAAATACAGTGCTACATCCATGGCGGGTTCACACCCTTTAAATAATTTCCAGATGATACTTTTGTATCACGCGTGTTTACATGCGTGTCGTTTCCTTTTAGCCTTTAGGTTGACATCCGACACAACTCTTCTTCGTTTATTTCCTCGCCTACTATTATTTGGCAGCTTAAGCTCAATACCACCCCTATTGATTTGGAGTAAAAACATACAATTTTCCTTTTTTATAGATGTCTTTTTTTTCAATTGTATTTACCGCACTGATATTATTCCGCAGAAGAATATTTTTTTATTTCCTTTTTATGCAGTAAGAGCCAAATTAATTATTATTTCATCCAAAATGTTCTCGACTGTCTAGTAAGAGTTAACATTGAAGACATTCTAGAATAGAAAACAAACAAGATTCATTAATATAAAGCAGTCAGCTCAACTTGCGAATCCTTTTATTTTATACATCATATTATGAACAATACTGCAATAAGACGTTTTTTGCATCAACTATCCACATTTAGTATAGTACATGTTACATAGAGGACATGGACAATGTGTTAGTAGTACTTTTCAGTACGGTAACAATATGTATGTATAAATATATCAATCATGATAAGAAAATGATCAATACCTCAAACTGATATTTAAACTGAAACAGAACTGCGTATTTACTGTTTACTTATCCACCGCAACTTAACTGTTTATTTATCCAGCTGCCACTTAAGCGTTTATTTATTCATTGCTATTTAACTGTTTATTTGTTTATCCACTGCCATTTCACCATTTATTCATCCTTCACTGACATATAATTGTTATTTATTCATTGCCATATAACTGCTAACTACCCTTAAACCAAGATGCTGCTGTATAGGATTGCGCAACAAAGTTTTGTTGTGTTGTAAATGAAATGACAATAAAGCACTTATTTTAAATTATTCTAAAGGCTTAATTTCTACCAGATACATTTAATTATTTACTTGTGCCCACAAAACATGCTGGCATGGCAGATAATTTGGGAATACAGAGCTTCTATTTCATTTGATACACTTCAACTAATCCCCTACTGCTTGGAAAAGTCAGTAGCTTCTGAAATATCCATGGCCTCTCATTGCTTTAGATATTATTTATATTAGTTTTGCTTTTAAAAATTTTTTAATTTTATTATTCATTTTCTAATTGAATTAAAGATTTGATATATTTTTGATACATTTCGCAATAAGAATAATCACACCTTCGAATTGGGATTAATTATGATTAATCACAGATTTTTACTTGCTTGCATAATTTTGATTAACTTGAAAAATAACTATTTGGACACATACAATTTGAATGTCAAAATATCATACAGGAACATTGCAAATATGGGTTGTGTGTGTTTGTGTGATAAATCTGCGTATATACATGGATTGCAGTAATTGTTTGTGATTAATCACAAGAGATAACTCGTTATTTTTGACAGCCCTGATATAGATATTTTATAATGATATAATATATTAGCAGATTCAAACTGCAAAAAAATATTATGCATCTTCATCCAGACCCTAACCCGGGGGTAAGCAACCCGCGGCTCTCCAGCCGCATGCGGCTCTTTAGTGCCGCCCTAGTGGCTACCTGGAGCATTTTTTTAAAAGGATTGAAAATGGAAAAAGATGGGGGGAAAAATAATGTTTTCGTTTTAGTATGTTTTTTTGTTTGAGGACAAACATGACACAAACCTTCCCAATTGTTAGAAAGCCCGCTGTTTAATATGTTGGTGTGTATGCTTCACTGATGAGAGTAAATGGTGAACATCGTTTTGTCCTACTAATTTCGGCGGTTCTTGAACTCACCATAGTGTGGACCGTGAAGCAACAGTTTGTTTACATGTAAAATCTTCCACTCCTTTGTCTCATTTTGTCCACCAAAAGTGTCATGCTGTGGGTGAATGCACAGAGGTGCCTTTTGTTGATGTTATTGAATTGTTGGAGTACTAATCAGGCATATTTGGTCAGCGCATGACTGCAAGCTAATCAATGCTAACATGCTATTTAGGTTAGCTGTATGTACACATTGCATCATTATGCCTCATTTCTGTCATGTCTGTGTGATCATGTTTTGTTTTAGTCATGTCCTGTTTGGTTTTGGTCACTTAGTTCCTGCTTTTTCACTCCCTTGTTTTGTTTCCATGGTTACCCATTAGTTTCACCTGTTCCACGTTTAGACTCACACACCTGTCACCAATCATGTCACTGTTATTTAAGCCTGTCTTTTTCTGTTGGTCGGGCTGGCGACATTCTGTCATAACGTGGACTATGGCGGCGCAAATTACTGCGCGGATTGCTTTCCCAGGATGCAAAACAATTAGACTGGACTTGGCTTGAAGGTAAATACATCTTTTATTTTTACACTAACAAAAGGCGCGCACAAGGCGGAAGTACAAAAACTTGGCTAAGAAAACAAAAGACTAGCACAAAGGCAAAAACTATGAACATGAAATATACGACAGACACTTACTATGACGTGAGAAGATCAGCATGAACTATGGAAAACATGAGTAGCATCAGGTAACAGCGGTAAACAGGGGTTACAGAGTTAATGTCGCCAGCCCGACCAACAGAAAAAGACAGGCTTAAATAACAGTGACATGATTGGTGACAGGTGTGTGAGTCTAAACGTGGGACAGGTGAAACTAATGGGTAAACATGGAAACAAAACAAGGGAGTGAAAAAGCAGGAACTAAGTGACCAAAACCAAACATCCATCCATCCATCTTCTTCCTCTTATCCGAGGTCGGGTCGCGGGGGCAGCAGCCTAAGCAGGGAAGCCCAGACTTCCCTCTCCCCAGCCACTTCGTCCAGCTCCTCCCGTGGGATCCCGAGGCGTTCCCGGGCCAGCCGGGAGACATAGTCTTCCCAACGTGTCCTGGGTCTTCCCCGGGGCCTCCTACCGGTCGGACGTGCCCTAAACACCTCCCTAGGGAGGCGCTCGGGTGGCATCCTGACCAGATGCCCGAACCACCTCATCTGGCTCCTCTCGATGTTGAGGAGCAGCGGCTTTACTTTGAGCTCCCCCCAGATGGCAGAGCTTCTCACCCTATCTCTAAGGGAGAGCCCCGCCACCCGGCGGAGGAAACTCATTTCGGCCGCTTGTACCCCTGATCTTGTCCTTTCGGTCATAACCCAAAGCTCATGACCATAGGTGAGGATGGGAACGTAGATCGAACGGTAAATTGAGAGCTTTGCCTTCCGGTTCAGCTCCTTCTTCACCACAACGGATCGATACAGCGTCCGCATTACTGAAGACGCCGCACCGATCCGCCTGTCGATCTCACGAGCCACTCTTCCCCAAAACCAAACAGGACATGACTAAAACAAAACCTGATCACACAGACATGACACTTTCTAAGTATATTTGAGCTCATTTAATATCCTTTACTTTTATTCTCTTTTTATATAATTTAGTTTTGCATGTCTCATGACACATTATCTGTATGTAATATTGGCTGCATTTATGATAGTTGTTTGTGTGCCATGTTGTTCCAGACCACAGCATACATTACCTAGCTTGCCAAAGATTGCAATAAATCTATTGAAAAATGAAAGCCTGCCGTTTCCTTTAACTTGGTCGCACACATCTATGCCTTTAGCCATTAAAAGCCAATCATTTCCTGGCATTATCTCACTTTCTGAGTAGCCTCTGATTTACTAATGCTTTCTAATGTTGTAAAAATGTGTGGAATAAATATTACATTTCTACATTTCTGTCAACAAAGATTTGCTTCAGCCTGCGACACATAGTCATTTTGATAGTAGGTTATTATAACTAATATAGACACTTCCGTCATATGTTGCCTTCATTATAAGACTTATATATAGCATTTAATTTTTTGCGGCTCCTGACAGATATGTTTTTTGTATTTTTGGTTCAATATGGCTCTTTCAACGTTTTTGGTTGCCGACCCCAAAGCTGTACATGTGATATAATGTGACATTCACTCTGTAGCAGACATATTATCGCCACTGTCATCACTCCAATGTTTTTCTGCATATACATAAACTTGTTTTGGAAACAGACACAAGGACTTGGCAAGGGAGTTCACCTTACTACTACTATCTATAACCATCAACCAAACATAATCCTAAACTGACGTTGAAAGCATCTAACAGCCACATATAAGTACGCATGTTTTTAACACATTAATGTTTTTATAAGACCCAATTTTTATTGTGCAGCCATAGTAATAATCATCAGACCAGAGTAGGATAAAATAAATGAATAAAACCATAGATATGTTTTTTCAAATTAACTCTTTATACATTCTACAAGAAAATCGAAAGGCACAAAACACGAAGAAAGAATGATTCAGTCCCATGGAATAAAGTAATTGACAATCATCAACAACAGCATTAACAAACATACTGTCAGGATTCTCACTGACAGTTTGGTTATGTTTTGTTTTTTTGTCTGTTTGTTTTATTTCCTGTCAGAGCTCCTATTTTGGTTCCTTTTCCTGCATGTCTCCCTGAGCACTTGTTTCCCTCACCTGTACCTGATTGGCAGTCAGGCACACCTGGTGGCAATCAGTGTTGGGACTAATGGCAGTAACTAGTAGTCTAACGCATTATTTTTTATATTCAGTAACTCAGTTACCGTTACTACATGATGCGTTACTGCGTTATTTTACGTTATTTTACGTTATTTTGTATGTAGTATCGGCTAGAAACAGAAGATCTGAGTGTGTTTTATTGGAGAGTTGTAGTGTCGTCCTTCTGAATGTTCTTGTGTCACAACGGGGACAAGAGAAGAGGCGCGCTCTGTGTGTGTCTGGGAGTGGGTGTGGGGAGGGGAGGGGGCGTGTCTGTGTTTACTAACAAGACATCATGGCAGAGCTGAAGCCGAGTTTCTTAACATGGAGATATTCTCACTACTTTTCTTTTGTCGAGCACAAAGAAAATAATTTTAGTTAAATATAAGTTGTGTCTTGGATCAAAGATCCCATCTACTGCCCAAAACAGCAATTGAAATCTGCTGAAACAGCTACAAAACAACATGCTTCTACGAAGCTAGTAAAGAGAGAGACACTTCACTTCCGCCTCCAACAGCGGCTGGATTTTAACGGAGGGACTGCTAGCCAGGACAACATTGATAGAGCCATTGCAGCGTATGTGCAAGAAGAAATGCAGGCTATTTCTACAGCGGAGTCATCCGCTTTCAGACAGCTAATTAGCATGATAGCGGGCGTCAAACAGCAAATGGCACGGAAAACATTTTCCATGTTCCTGGACACAGTGGACAGTGAGGACATAAACATGGAAAGCAAGCTAAAGAAGACACTCCAAACTCTGCCTCTGCTCATCATTCATCACTGAAGGTACACACTCTGTCAATTCTTATATGCTCTTTCATTCTAGACTTCTAGAGTGTTTGATTATCACATCACTTTAAATGTATAGACTATAAAGTTCACAAACATAAAGAGGGATCCTAGTGGGCCAGGCCAATCTTTCCTTTTTGTGGTAATCTGAAATTCCTTGCTCAATCTGTTTTGTCTGTACACCACAGTGTGGGGTGCAGCTGGCGCGAGGCAGCAGCACACACCTGAGGACAACTAAGTGGCAACCTATTTAAACTGGCTGCTGACAACATGTGAGCGCCGTAACTTTGTCTACTGCTTGCAACAGACGCTTATGTTGTTGGTCTTACCAGAGAACTCCCTAGTTCGTCTTGTGCCCATCTTCTCAGGTTTGCCTGTATTTATCCTAGCCTTGTCTATCGTTTTTATTTTGTACTTTGTGTTTCTGCTTACTTCTTTCATGAAGTATTTTTCCTAGCCTTGTCTAGCGCTTTTAGTTTTGTGTATTTTGTTTCTCTTAGTAGTGTTTTTACATGGTGTGTTTTGTTTTTACCACCATCACCTTTGTGTTGCTACTTTGTGCTTTCTCCTAAATAAAAGGAAGAACTATTGTCCACACACAATAAGTCTCTGCATCCTTGGGATCCACCTCACCATTTCCTAACACTTTTCTCTAAACTAAAAGTGGGGAAATGCATAGAGTGTTTTGGGCTTCAGTACAGTGTTGATCTCATGAAGACATGATTTTATATCAGAATTCCTTGAGAGAGAAAAATGCCTGGTTAGGCTTTGTGTATGTCATGTGTGCCTTCCTTGGGTGAAGCCAGGTTTACAGCTATGTTGTGACATGTTGTTATTATGCTGTTTGTTTGTTACTTATGTATGTTATGTTGCAGCTATTTAAAATAGTTTTGTCAATCTGTTCTGGCCTGAAATAAATTGGCCCTTTGAAACATATATTTGTCTTTGTTTGTTGTATGTAGACCACATGGCTTAGCAGAGTTCAGTGATGCAAATGCATGTCAAGTTTATCAACAGATTGTATTATTCTCCAGTGCAATAACAGTACTGAAATGAAGGCTAAAAAAGGCATAATGGGAGCTTTTAAAAAAAAAAGAAGAAGAAAAAAAGAAGTAACTAAATAGTTACTTTTCACAGTAACGCATTACTTTTTGGTGTAAGTAACTGAGTTAGTAACTGAGTTACTTTTGAAATAAAGTAACTAGTAACTGTAACTAGTTACTGGTTTTCAGTAACTAACCCAACACTGGTGGCAATTGCCAATCCGGCTCCTATTTATACCTGCCTCTCCCTCCAGTCAGCGCTGGAGTATTACTAGCTGTATGCTGTGGACTGTGAGCTGTTCCTGTATGCTGAACACGTTCGACTGTTTGCTGTCTCCAGTTCTTCCTGGTTCCTGTTTGCTGTCTCAAGTTTGCCCGTTTCCTGGTTTCTGGTTCATGTTGTCCTTGCATTTTTTGGACATTAAAATCATGTTTTCCTGCACCAAGCCTGCCATCTCTGCATCTTGGGGTTTGTCACCACTACTTCCCGACACAAACTGTAGTTGAAAACTTGTCACCACACCATTAAAAAACCTTTAATCTTTTATTAATTATTTGTATTTATTTTACTTTAATTATTAATTGATCCACTTTAAATTTTGAACACTTTTTCTTTTTCTTGTGTCATGTCACTGCACTAGCAGTCCTATTTTTTACTCCTAATTGGTTCATTTTTTTTCACAGTTGACACTTCACGCTAGGCACACTTTCTCTCCTTCAATGTGTACTTTGCAGGAAATATGTATGCTTCTCTAAGGTTCTGTGTACCAAAAAAGCCAATTACAAACATATGTATTGTTACCCCCCTATTAAAAATGAATGTATTTATTTTTTTACATAATGGTAAGGGCTTGAAAAAAAAAAACAAGCTGCGGACCGAACATGGCCCCCAGGCCGCACTTTGGACTGTATTGGGTGTGACGGTACTTTTCCATCACTAATGACAGCTGGAGGACACAGCCTCCTTTTGGAGAAAAAACACAAGGTAATCTGATACTCTCTTCCTTTCTCTGCATAACCATCCAGTTTTCTATTATGTTTATACTGATAACACATTTCATGCTTGCAAAGAGCATGTGTGTGTGTGTGCGTGCATGCGTGTGTGTGTGTGTTTGTGTGTGTGTGTGTGTGTGTGTGTGTGTGTGTGTGTGTGTGTGTGTGTGTGTGTGTGTGTGTACGCGTGTGCACGTGCCTGTGTGTGATTAGCATGACCTTAAAAAATAAATACGGCAAAATTATATTTATACTGTAAGTGGTGCAGCAGTCAAACAAGAACGCTAAAAAATATCTATGAGAGTGAGTTAAGTTGAAGGAGATCTCTTGAAGGACGTTACACTTGCCGCAGTCTCTATTTCCTGGTTCACCACTCAGGTGATCTACAGTGAGGAGGAGGAGGAGGAGGCGGAGTTTATTGCAGCTCTTCCAAAAAGGGAGAGGGTGTAATTGCAGAGAAGGAACTGCATTATAGACTGGGGTCACATGGTCACATGACTGGTGTCTGCTGCAGAGGTCACAGAGGTCCTTGACTGTCAGAAGACGGTTGCAGGTGTAGCAATGACGACAAGGACATGCAGATGTCAGCAGGAAGTACAGCCATATAAGGACACAGAGGCAGGACAGCAAGTGGCGTACAGTAGTGCTCCTCTTTTGGAAATTATTCCTACTGCACAAAAAGATTAAGCCATCTTTTTTTTTTTTTACATTACGGATTGCTTTACAAGTTGTGGTATCATGTTGAAATTCTGCAGATGAACCAGCAGGGGGAAAACCCTACAAATATTAGCCATGATTCTAGTAACTGTAATATTTAGTGCTGTATAACTGTACTACAAGGAATAGGCACCAAATTGTGTTAATGAAGGAAAAAAAGGATACTCCTTTCTCAACCCATAAGAACAAATACCAAATTGTGCTTGAAATAAAAATGATGGTGGCTATACCACAGAACAAATGGAACACAGAAAATATTTCAACATTTTACTCATTAACTAATTCATTAAATAATATTAATTAACCTGTTCTAACAATATGCTGGCTATTGTTTTCATAACAAAGGCGGGCTTACTGTGCGTCATTCAAAAAGTCTATTTTGCTGACATTGGATTGATATTCATCATTCCAGGATTGAAATGTAACTGCATGTTGGACACTATTGGACACCTGATCCCAATTTTAGAAAAATCTGTGCAAAATTCTATATTTTTGCAGTATAAAATTTGAAAATGTATTAGGTAAGGACTTTTTGAAGGCATATTTTCACACAAAAAAAATATAGGCAGACTTAAAAATTATTTTCAGTCTATTCAAACTCTTACTCCTCAGTATAAGTAGCATTTAATCACACACAAGCCTTAAGCCATGCCTCTGTTCAAAAGGGTTCAAAGACAGTTTTAAATGTACTTTGTCTATGGCATCTTCAGGAGTTTTAGCCAAAAATAGTTTGGTATGCTCAAGGGCTAATGTCAAAGACTTGTGATGTTACATATACTCCTTAATTTTTGGTCATTTTTATTAGTCAGAGTCACACATTTATGTAAAAAATATCCCTGTTATATGTAAAACACAAAGTACACTACATTGGCAAAAATATACTGTATGTTAATGGTGAACGTATTCCTTTGACATTTCACCTAATCTTGGCATATTTTTGTGCTTACTACCACAAACATACTTTGAATTGAATCAAAGGACATACTTTATATTTAATTCAAAATAATTGAAGCAGACATTTATTATTGCCATTTCTGACATTGTCACAAATAACAATAACACAAATCATGTCAAGCTTTCCATAGCAATCTTAAGGCCACTGTTTAGTTATTTTTTTGCTTGTTTTATGTTTATTAATACAAGAAACCTATGTAACAGCGGTCGTCCAGTGCGGTCCAGTAGGCTACAAGCCCAGGATATCAACCTACTGACCAGAGTGGCCCTTGAAGTGTAAGGTTTACTTTATTTTCCATCTCACAGCTAAGCTCGCTGGTATCCGTTGCATATAATACGAGTTGGATTATGACATTCGGCACCATATTAATTGGTAAATTTCTTTAAAATGAGCTAAATGACAAAAAAGCATTTGAAAATTAGCAAGCTTACCTGACACACTACCATTTTGAGGAAACCATATCCTGGAAGTCACATGACTGTCACAAGAAAATCACTCACACAATGTTTGCTATACATCACTTAGGGACTTAATGAGTTCTCGTCAAGCACAAAGTTGCACAGAACACTTTTAGAACATTTAAAGTGTTGCCGTTCTTAAAAAAATGTTAAAGTGTTGCCGTTCTTACTGGTGAGGTTTGTATCGGCAATAGTTGTAACCTCAAGATGCGGAGACAAGAAACGGTATTAAGGTAAAAGAGTATTTAATAAACAAAAACTAGTGCAGCTCGGGAGTGCATACAAAATCCAAAAATAATTCAACAGGATAGCGCAGAAAGTATAGGGAAAGCTATGCAGCATGGAAGCAAACAAACCAACAAAGCAAACGATCCAGCCTCGATTGAGAAGTGAGGCTGGTATATAAACAGTACAGATTAGTGCTCAGAGGCAGGTGGGATTCCTAATCACAATCCAAGGCAAGTGTGTACAATTAGCACCCACAGCAATAGGGGGGAAAAAAGGAAGGAAGAAGTGCTAAAACGGAAATAAACACTAAACACAGGGAAAAAAATATACAAAGTCATGACAGTAGCCCCCCTCAACAAAACGGATTCCAGACATTTTAAGGGGTCTCCAAAATAAAAGAAAAAATGTCCAAATTCAAGGCATGGTGGACAGAGGAAGTGGCGGAGAGTCGCCTTACTGCGCTTTCGCCGCAAAGGACAGGAGGCACGGCAACTACTTCCGGCTGGCAAAAAAGGGAACCATGAGCAATGGAAGAAGCTGTGTATCCCTAATCACACAGCCAATTGCAGTAGCGCCCCACCAAAGAGGTGGATTCCAGACACCCTCTCTGGCCAGATGTAGATGTTAACTGGCACCGTCAAGCTAGGGGTGGGCAGAGGGATGCTTAGTGGAGGGTTGTCGCTCCAACTTGTGCAGTTCCTACCAAGCGTTGGCAAGGAACCGGAACAGGTGGCAACAAGGCTTTGAACTGGCGTGGCGCAGGAATGAAAGGGTGTTGGAGCCAAATGCTGGCGTGGTGCAGGAACGGGTGGCGCCAGACCCTGGATTGGGCTTGGAGCAGGAACGAGTCTTGGAGGAGGAGCCTTGCGAAGGTAGAGGCAGCAGCTGGACTTTGGAAAGTCTGGGTTATGGTACCAGCAGAAGCTGCCTGGCTGCTTAGGCAAAAGACAGATAGTCTGTTCAGGTGGTCTCGCCATGTGACTGATTGGATGGTTGCGCAGAAGCGCCAGCTGCCTAAGCACTCCTCCGCTCAGCACTAAAGCGCGCCTGTGCTGCTGGGACCTCTGTTGGGACTTCTGTGTCAGAATACTTAAATAAGCCTGGGCTGCACTGGCTGGCAGCGAACGACGTGAAGAGTGTGGAAAGGTGTGAAATGAGATTACCAATCCCAAACAGAGGCGGCAGGGGAGGGGAAAATGTCCACAACTGAATCAGGCCGCTGCTGTAAAAAGACTAAAAAGCAAGGGATGACGGTGTGGCCGGAGCACTGGGCCAAACAGAGTCCATCGGCACCAGTCATCCTTCGAGGCCCAATACCATATGCTCTAATTCATCTGGGCTGTTGCAGTGACTCTCATCCTACCTCTCCTGAAAAAACAGTGTCTCGCATTTAGCCATCTCCGTGTAAATTTCGCTGCATCATTCTGTCACGTACCCGCATGGTGGCGGTACTGTAGTTGTGACCCCAAGAAGCAGAGACAGGAGACGGTGGGCAGGTAAAAGAGTATTTAATAAACAAAAAATACTGCAACCAGTGACTGCAAACAAAAAGCAAAAATAGTTCAACAGGTAGTGCACATGAAGCACAGAGAAAGCTACGGAGTATGGACGCAAACAATCTAACAACGCAAATGATCCAACTTCGACTGAGAAGTAAGGCTGGCATATAAACCCTTCTGATTAGTGATCAGAGGCAGGTGAGTCTCCCGGTCTCTAATCGGGGGCAGGTGTGTACAATAAGCGCTCGCAAGAATAAGTGGCAAAAAAGAAATGAAGGAGTGCTGAAAATGACATAAATACTTAACACAGGAAAAAAATTATGCTAAGTCAAAATTGAAATGACAATGACAAATCGTCCCATGAAAAGTAGAATGAAACAATCAAAAATAGTTTATGAAATGTCAATAATGAATGACAGGGCACTTTAAATTACATGACAGCAATATTATCACCAGACATTTCCAGGGTTATGTTACCAGTAAGAAATTAGACTTGGACTTAGACTTAGACTTCCTTTTTATTGTCATTCAAATTTGAACTTTACAGTACAGATAAGAACGAAATTTCGTTACATTAGCTCATGGTAGTGCAGGATAAAAAAGCAGAAAGGTGCATATATAAATAAATAAATAGGTTACTGTACAGATAAATATATTGCACTTTTTCATATGCATCCACGTTTATGGATGTATGTTATATTGTCTTTTTTATTCCAGCGAGTTAATCCATTTTGGGGGGAGTTGAGGGGATAATTATGATGCGTTCAAGAGTCTTACGGCCTGAGGGAAGAAGCTGTTACAGAACCTGGAGGTTTTGCTTCGGAGGCTGCGGAACCTCTTTCTAGAGTCCAGCAGTGAAAACAGTCCTTGGTGGGGGTGGGAGGAGTCTTTGCAGATTTTCTGAGCCCTGGTCAGACAGCGGCTTTTTGCGATCTCCTGGATAGGAGGAAGAGGAGTCTTGATGATCTTTTCTGCCGTCCTCACCACTCTCTGGAAAGACTTCCAGTCTGAGGCATTGCAGGCTCCAGTCCAGACAGAGATGCTGTTGGTCAGCAGGCTCTCTATAGTGCCTCTGTAGAATGTGGTGAGAATGGGGGAAGGGAGCTGTGCTCTTATTATTATTATTATATATATATATATATATATATATATATATATATATATATATATATATATATATATATATATATATATATATATATATATATATATATATATATATATATATATATATATTATTATATATATTATTATATATAATTAAAATAGCAGAATAGTATAAATAGTATAATTAAAGGCCTACTGAAACCCACTACTACCGACTACGCAGTCTGATAGTTTATACATCAATGATGAAATCTTAACATTGCAACACATGCCAATACGGCCGTGTTAACTTATAAAGTGCAATTTTAAATTTTCCGCCACACTTCCGGTTGAAACGTCTAGATATGATGACGTATGCGCATGACGTCAACGGTTGATACGGAAGTATTCGGACCCATTGAATCCAATACAAAAAAGCTTTGTTTTCATCCCAAAATTCCACAGTATTCTGGACATCTGTGTTGGTGAATCTTTTGCAATTTGTTGAATGAACAATGGAGAAGAAAAGAAGAAAGCTGTAGGTGCGATCGGTGTATTAGCGGCGGACTACAGCAACACAACAAGGATGACTTTGAGGATAGCAGACGCGCTAGCCGAACGACCTCACCTTGACTTCCTACGGCTCCGGGCCGCCAACCGCATCGGTGATCGGGTGAAGTCCTTCGTCGTACCGTCGATCACTGGAACGCAGGTGAGCACGGGTCGTGTGGAGCAGATGAGAGCTGGCGTAGGTGCAGAGCTAATGTTTTTAGCATAGCTCTGTCGAGGTTCCGTAGCTAAGTTAGCTTCAATGGCGTAGTTAGCAACAGCATTGCTAAGCTTCGCCAGGCTGGACAGCATTAACCGTGTATTTACATGTCCAGAGTTTGGTAGTATTGTTGATCTTCTGTCTATCCTTCCAGTCAGGGACTTATTTGTTTTGTTTCTATATGCAGTAAAGCCCGATGCTATCACGTTAGCTCAGTAGCTAAAGAGCTTTGCCGATGTATTGTCGTGGAGATAAAAGTCACTGTGAATGTCCATTTCGCGTTCTCGAGTCTCATTTTCAAGAGGATATAGTATCCGAGGTGGTTTAAAATACAAATCCGTGAGCCACAATAGAAAAAGGAGAGAGTGTGGAATCCAATTAACCCTTGTACCTAAGTTACGGTCAGAGCGAAAAAAGATCCGTTCTGCACTGCACGCTAGTCCTTCACTTTTACGTTCCTCATCCACAAATCTTTCATCCTCGCTGAAATTAATGGGTTGTAATCGTCGCTTTCTCGGTCCGAATCGCTCTCGCTGCTGGTGTAAACAATAGGAAAATGTGAGCAGTCCTTCCTCCGGTGTCGTCACGCAACTTCCGGTAGGGGCAAGGCTTTTTTTTAACAGAGACCAAAAGTTGCGAACTTTATCGTCGTTGTTCTATACCAGGGGTCGGCAACCCACGGCTCCGGAGCCGCATGCGGCTCTTTGACTACTCTGATGCGGCTCAGCTGCATACTTGCGAAAGAGTTAGGGGTGCATGGGATTCTGGGTATTGGTTGTGTTGTGTTTATGTTGTGTTACAGTTCAGATGTTCTCCAGAAATGTGTTTGTCATTCTTTTTTGGTGTGGGTTCAAAGTGTGGCGCATATTTGTAACGTAACAGTGTTAAAGTTGTTTTGTTTTATAAGGCTATCGTCAGTGTAAGATGTGTGGCTGCTGAACTAGTACGCCTTGCTGTCACTTACGTGAGCAAGCTGAAACTGCATTCTACATGTGGTCGAGCAGGTACACTGTTTGGACATGCTGTAGAGGGCGCCAAAAGCAGTGCCATCACGCCCTGATATTCGGGAGTCTCCCGGAAAAAATGAGAGGGTTGGCAAATATGACGCTATCAAGCGCCATTCATTCAAAACTCGCGGGCCGCACTAACATCAAATTTCCACATTAAAGTGCGTGCCGGTGCGTGTGTCTGAGACCCCTGGTTAACATAGCACAAAGCATTTAAGCTTTGTATGCGGTGTTTTTCATTTTAAATTTAAAAATTTTTTTTGTGGCTCCCATTATTTTCTTTAATTTGTGAAACTTGCCAAAATGGCTCTTTGAGTGGTAAAGATTGCCGACCCCTGTTCTATACTAAATCATTTCAGCAAAAATATGGCGATATCGCGAAATGATCAAGTATGACACATAGAATGGATCTGCTATCCCCGTTTGAATAAAAACATTTAATTTCAGTAGGTCTTTAAATCAAATAGTAGAAAAATCTATTCACACACATTTAAAAAAAGGCAAACATTTTTAGTTTTTTACCACATGGGAGTGAAAACAATCAACACGGTGTCACTGAGTTATTTTTCAGGGGTTGGCAACACTATAATAGGTAAAAGATGACTACCACCCTGTATGAAGGACAAATGAACAGGTTGATTGATTGATTGATTGAGACTTTTATTAGTAGATTGCACGTACAGTACATATTCCGTACAATTGACCACTAAATGGTAACACCCGAATAAGTTTTTCAACTTGTTTAAGTCGGGCCACGTAAATCAATTCATGGTAAACGTCAGGGCACGACGTCACTGCGCGCGAGATCTTCATTATCCATGTAGCCGTTTTAATTTAACCGCTTGACTTCGGTCCAACTTCTTTCTGAGATTTGGTTAAGGCAGCAGTTCAACCAAATGTTCTTTAAGTGAGTTGCAAGTATACAGGACCCCCTCCCCCCCAGGCCTTTGATTTACAGCACAGTGTTCCCACATCAAACAGTCTGTTAATGGTTGTGTGCTTTATATTGCTGTGGTGACAGGGTGCATGCTTCAAGGGCATTACTTGTTGTTCTACCTAGCCATAGGTGCTTGTATGTGGTCACACTTATCCTTGCTCAAGTGGTCCCCCTTGAGTAGTGACAGGTGCAAATACAAGCTTTATTTTGAACCTTTTTAGACCCCAGTGTGGGGGGGGCACCATGGTTGCATTTGCGTTGCATTGGTAACTGTACACTGTATTGCTATATGAATGTCACCATGTAAATCACTATACACATGTTATGCATCCATATACCTGGAAGAATCGCAGCTGTAAGAGCAATTAAACCAATTTTAGAAAAAACATGATCACAATTGTTATCCATGTACACCTTTGTAGAGGCATAGAAAAATCTTATTTATTTTGGAAATGTCTTTTTCTGACAAACTTTTTAATCCCAGTGTAGGTTAAAAGCAATGAGAACTTTCTTTGAAGACATGAATTGCAACGGACTTGTAAGTCACTCTGGCAAATACAAACAGTGCATTTGTCAATGTCATGGTGAGAGAAGCTAAAAATGCTGAACTAATAGACTTAAATTCTTAAAATTGTGAGAAAGAAGAAGTCACATTCCATTTACAACAACAATACTGCAACTATAAAGCTGGAAAAAAATATTATTATATTAATACATTGTCTTAAAAAAACCCAGTGCCTATAATAATGTAATAAATAAAACCTCAAATTGTTTTGAATTGAGACCATTGCAAAACCACAGCATGTGAGCTGTCATGGCTGGTCTAACAGAATTATCGACCGCTAAAGTAGAGGATTAATCAATCAATCAAGCAATGTTTACTTATATAGCCCTAAATCATGAGTGTCTCAAAGGGCTGCACAAGCCACAATGTCATCCTCGGCTCAGATCCCACATCAGGGTAAGAAAAAACTCAACCCAATGGGATGACAATGAGAAACCTTGGGCGACCGGTGCAATGGACGTCGAGTTGATCTAGCACAGGGGTCACCAACGCGGTGCCCGCGGGCACCAGGTCGCCCGTGAGGACCAGATGAGTCGCCCGCGGGCCTGTTCTAAAAAAAAACAAAAAACAAAAAAAAAACAATTTTTTATTTTTTTTATTTTTTTTTTAAAATTAAATCTACATAGAAAAAACACAAGATACACTTTCAATCAGTGCATCAACCCAAACAACCTCCCCCATGCACACTCATCCACACCCACTCACACAAAAGGGGTTATTTCTTTCTGCTACCAGTATTCTGGTTCCCACAACATAGACAACACATCTGCAAGGGACACGGTCCCTGAAGCACACATGATTGTATAGGCTGCTGGTCCACTAAAATTTTCATTAATTACTATTTTTTATGTAATTATTTTTATATTGTTTTACTTTCTTTTTTATCCAAGAAAATGTTTTTTATTTATTTATCTTATTTTATTTTATTTTTTAAAAAGGGCCTTATCTTCAACAGACCAGGTTGTCAATGAAATTAGATTTGTTTAAAGGGTTTTTTAAACCAGGCCAAGTCCAGATAATGTCCAAGTCGAACTCAGCAACACACACCTTCATTCATGTACACAGAAAAAAATTAGGGAACACAACAGATTGCATATAATTTATAAACAAAATTACATTTTCAAAATAAGCATTTATGTACAGTCCAGATTATGTCCAGGTCACTCAAATTAGGAAACACAACAACAGATATCATATAATCTATAAACATAATTATACTTTCAAAATAAGCCTTTGAGGACTTCTCATCTTTTTTTAAATGTTTTTTGGCATCATTATCGTTTTCAACCATGTAACTTTCTAAAGTTAGAAAATACTGAATAAATGTTTTAAAGAAAGTAATACTAAGTGAATATCTGTTTTTGGCCTTAAAAATAAAATTTTTACAGAGTACTATAATTAAATTGACTAAATCATGATTGTCAATGAACTCTCCTAAAATAACAGAAACCACATTAAGCTTCATAAACAAACCAATCCTTAAACACATTTTTTCAACTTCAACCCAAAACAAAGACACAATATGACAATACCAAAACAAATGCAGGGTGGATTCAGGCTCCTGACAACAAAATCGGCAATCATCTGACTCTGTCATATTCCATAATTTTAACATTTTCCCTGTGGGTAAGAAGTTATAAATAATTTAAATTTGAATATAACGATTTTGCACATCGATAGTGGTTTTATAGATTAGTTTGAATATGGCATCCCATGGCAACGGGCAGTCAAAAAAGTCCTCCCATTTTCCATATGTGTTGTATGAGGCAGCCTTCAAAGATTTCTTTATTAAATAAAAATTATATATTTTTCTATTTATTTTAGTTCCTTTTTGCCAACTAGAATTTCTTATTAGAGGTTTACAAACTAATAATTTAGTAGTTCCATAATTAATTATTTGTTTCCATCTTTTCCCAATTACTCCAGTTAGTTGATAAAATGAAAAGCTTGAGCAAGCATCACCATACATAGCTCTAAATTCATCATACTTCATAATTTTACCATTCTCATTGATAATATCATTGACAAAAATTATTCCTCTTTCAAACATATATTTCCAAAAGAAAGGCTTTCCATCTATTACAATATTAGAGTTCATCCATATTAACTGCTGCAAAATATCGTCTCTTTTTTCTGGCACATAAAATTGAAAACACCACTATGAGTGGATTGTTTCCTTTATGAACCCCGCCATGTTTCCCAGCAGACTCTCTGGGAGGGGATCACTTGTAAAAAAGGATACCATTTTTTTTGATACAGTACATGTTTTTTGTCCACCAGGACATTTGTGTACCACTCAATGTTTAAATACATCTTTGGAACAATTGATACTTTTAAAGACAGACACATAGCTTCCAGGTTGAGAAGTTTCAGGCCCCCATATTCATACTCTTTGTACAAAACCTTTCTTTTAATCTTTTCTGGTTTGCCGTTCCAGACAAAATCGAAGACCTTCCGCTCATAAATCTTAAAAAAGTTTTGTGATGGAGCTGGTAATGACAAAAACAAATAAATAAATTGAGGAATAATTAACGAGTTGGCAATAGACATGTTACCATACAAGGTTAGGGATTTCCCTTTCCATAATTGCATAATTTTGTCCAGCTTTCTTAGTCGATTATCATAATTTACTGAGCCTAGATCTTCCAGATTTTCTGGGACAACAACACCAAGTATGTTAACTGGTCCATCTGTCCACAAAACAGGCACTTTGCATTCCATTCGAAAGGACGTTCCCTTTAGATTTCCGATCCTTAACATTTTACATTTACCATAATTAAGCTTAAGGCCAGATTGCTGTGAAAATATGTCCAAAAGATTAAGAAGGTTCTGCAAACAATGAGGAAAAATCGTATCTTTGTGAATCAGCCTTTTCTGACATGAACTTCATCAAGAACAAACACAGAACACGCCTCACTGATGCACATCTGCAAGACTCACTCAGAGTTGCAGTGTCAAGTTACACACCAGAGTACAACACACTAGTTAACAGCATGCAATGCCAGGCTTCCCACTAACTGACAAAGAAACAGATAACAGATTTGGTGTCCAGTTCAAAGTGTGACATGATTTAAAAATTTGAGAGTTGACTTTTGTATTTTACATGAGTTATTTGTACAAACATGGTGCAAAGTAATTCATGATTTGTTAAAAAATGTTAGTGGCTAGCTAGTTAAAATGGGATATTGTGATTTCACAAGACTGTCTTAGAAGTGATCATTTGAAAATGTTCAATTTGAAAAATGTGCACTTAGAGAAAATATAAAAATAAAGTGTTGCATATTGATATTTATCTGTTTCTATATATATTTATTGTGAGAAATCATTAAGATGATCAGTGTTTCCACAAAGATAAATATCATTAATTATTAATAATAACAGAGTTAAAGGTAAATTGAGCAAATTGGCTACTTCTGGCAATTTATTTAAGTGTGTATCTAACTGGTAGCCCTTCGCATTAATCAGTACCCAAGAAGTAGCCCTTGGTTTCAAAAAGGTTGGTGACCCCTGATCTAGCATAATAGTGTTACAGTCCAGTCCATAGTGGATCTAACATAATAGTGTGAGAGTCAGATCAGATATCTGAGATGTCATTACCGGTAATTGTCCTTAAAGACTGTGTAACATAAAATTAAATCAACATACGTTAGTATACACAATGTCAAAGTGGCTTCATTAATTAGAATTGTTTTATGTTGTTATTTTATTTTTGTGTGGGTCTCTCCGGAAAATGTTTGGAAATCCATGGATTAAGTTACGTGGAGTATTGAAGAAGAAAAAAAGGTTTTACTGACCTAATTTTTTAAAAAGTGAAAAATTAAATAGAATGATGAAAAAAATCTGTGTTAAAAATTATAAATACTAATGAGTTAGAACATTTTCAAATAAAAAGTATCAGTATCAGTAACTTCAATAATGGCGCCTGTATTCACTTGATCGATATGATATGAGTCATAAATGTATTTTGGGCCATAGCAATGAATTACCACTGGCTGTTTTTCTAATTATTCCATCTGCTTCCTCGCATTTTTGAGGGCTTTAACATGCACTAAAAGTTTTCAAATAGGAAAATATATATATTTAGGTTACTCCCAAAACTCACCAAGTAGTGCCCCCCTATACGTTTGGAAATAAATGTGCCCCTGCCACCAGCGTTGTTCAAACATTCCATATTTTTACTTTTCCTCAATGTGGCAGTAATCATTTTCAAGTTTGATTTTTTGTACAGAGTATTTGCACGGCCAAGTAAAAAAATCGAGGTGCTAAAAGGTCGCACTTCGGACATGCATACTCCAGTCATTTTATGTGCTTGTTGCTCCGAACCACACAAAAAAAGAGCACAGTTGTATGAGATCTGCCAAGTGGTTTCCCAAAAATGCTGAACCGTTTCCTACAGGAGGTTGTTTCCTCTTTGCTTCTAAATTTCGCAACAATTGTCACGGACAATGTGTCTTTTTTAAAGTGCCACAGTCTGTATCAGCGAATTGAGCTCATCTGTCTTGCTCAAATATTAACCATCACATGAAATATTGGAAGGATTGAGGACTAAACTTTGGACTGGTGTAGGTGGCGGCTAAATGTGAGTGACATGTGGATTAATTTGTAACCAAACATTTCACAAGAGCGTCAATTTCACCATCAGTAAGGCAACCAGTCAGGACTGAAAGAGCTCTGAAACGCAAGTACCTCCAACCAGAGAGGAACTATGAATGTTTAATGGAGGAGGTGTTTGTTACGCTGCTTGCTATTATGATTACCACAGCAACATTTCATTTTCTTTCATTGGACAAAGACCAAAAAGCATAAAAATAATTTCCATATGTTGAATCTAGTTATTTATAATATAATCACTTAAAGTTGAGTTTCCTTTATACCGTATTTTAATAGGCTTCCTAGTGAAGTGAAGTGAATTACATTTATATAGCGCTTTTTCTCAAGTGACTCAAAGCGCTTTACATAGTGAAACCCAATATCTAAGTTACATTCAAACCAGTGTGGGTGGCACTGGGAGCAGGTGGGTAAAGTGTCTTGCCCAAGGACACAACGGCAGTGACTAGGATGGCGGAAGCGGGGATCGAACCTGCAACCCTCAAGTTGCTGGCACGGCCGCTCTACCAACCGAGCTATACCGCCCCTATACCGCTTGTCACTAATCTTTGCTATAGTTTAATTAACTTTTGTTTATTTAGCATTCAGTATCGATCTTGTCTCACTTTTGCTACAATTATACAATTCCACCACCAAGCTGGATAGCTGAGCTTCTTTGTCTTATGATCACATGTTGGCAGGGTGGTCCAAACTTTTTTACAGAGGCAAGCTAAAGGATGTAGGGGACCTACAATATGTTGTTGCTACTTGATCTCAGTGCTGCTTTTTATTAAAACGTATCAAAACAAGTATTGGTATGTCAGACTTAGCCTTTTCTTACTGAAGGGATGCAGTGCATCTCTCATAACAAGGTGACCTTGGAGTATGTTAAGGAAACGTGCGGAGTTCCAGAGGGTTCGTGTCCCTGCACTCTTCAGCATCTATATGTTGCCGACATCATACGTAAATACAGTGTTAGCTTTCACTGTTATGCTGATGACACCCAACTTTACATGCCCCTTAAGCTGACCAACACGCCAGATTGTAGTCACCTGGAGGCGTGTTTTAATAAAATAAACAATGGATGTCCAGCAACTTTTTGCATCTTAACGCTATGAAAATGGAATTGTTGGTTATCGGCCCTGCTAGACATCAGCACTTATTTAATAATACCACTATCACGGCGCGGACTTGAACCCGCTTTTCCTCGGCAGCTGGTGCTGCCGGGACTTCTGCTGGCAGCACGTTTGGACACACATCGTCCGCACTCATTCACTTGTGGTAGCAAACACACCCCACACATTCATCAAAGGTTTAAATAAACCTGGTAAACTGCAGTTCCGCCTTGGTGTCACCTCCTTCCCTTTGACATATACACAACAGTACGTTCTGGCCAAAAACATGGCGGAACCGGGCGACACCGGCAAGGCCCAGTCCCGATCCCCCAGGACATCCAACCTGTCTATCCTTAGTGCCGTTGTCGATGAGCACCAAGAGCGTTTTTTCGCTCTTGAGGACAATTTGGAGAGCTTTCTACACTTTAGGCTGGACTGCCTAATGCCTAGAGTGACCCCCGCTGCAGCAGCCCCGCAGCTTATTTCTCCAGCCTGAAGACCGGAACGCTGCAGTCTGGAACGGGAGCCCAAGATTGCCAGTCCTAGACCTTTCGAGGGGGATTTTTAGCTGTGCAGGGGATTTCTTGTTCAGTGCGATCTGATTTTTCAACACCAGCCCTCACGCTATTCCTCTGATGGGGCTAAGATCGCTTTTTGTTATGTCAGACCCACTCGACATCCATTGCTTTCGGTCTCCCCTAGAGGGGGGGGGTTACCCACATATGCGGTCCTCTCCAAGGTTTCTCATAGTCATTCACCGACGTCCCACTGGGGTGAGTTTTTCCTTGCCCGTATGTGGGCTCTGTACCGAGGATGTCGTTGTGGCTTGTACAGCCCTTTGAGACACTTGTGATTTAGGGCTATATAAATAAACATTGATTGATTGATTGATTGATTTAATTTTTGCCCTGCTCACTGGACCTGCCCTCAAGTGGGCTGCGGCTGCCGTGGACAGGACCATGGGATTGAGCTCGGGCTACGCTGCCTTCCGTGCTGAATTCCTGGCCGTATTCGACCACCCCAAGGATGGGGGGGACGCCACTGGACGCCTTCCCTCCATCCAACAGGGACTTCCCTCTGTGTCAGCCTACACCCTGGACTTCCGGACCCTGGTGGCTGACAGCGGCAGGGACGACAGGGCGTTCCAGAGAGCATTGCGTCGGAGCCTCTCCGAGGAAATTAAGGACGGGCTATTGAGGGACAGACCCACATCCTGCAGAGACCTCATCAAAATAGCAGTCATGTTTGACCAGAGACTGACTGAACGTGCTGCTGAGCGAGCTCAGGGAGTCGCGAGGAACAGTCCCATTTCTCAACTCCTACCCACCTTTGAGGCCCCAGCCGTGCCCCTTCAGTCTACAACCACCATGTTGACTGCTCCTGAACCCATGCAGTTGGGAAGGACCCGGCTGACTGTTGAGGAGAGAGAGAGAAGGCACCGACAGCGTCTCTGTCTTTACTGTGGTCTTGCCGGACATATCCTCCGCTATTGTCCGGCGAAACCAAAAGACCAGGCTCACCAACTGAGGGGATCCTGGTGAGCCATACGTCTTTCCCCCAAGAGAAAGAGAACCCCAACTTCTTGTTACCCGCTACCCTAACTTGGGGCTCAAGATCTATTCAAGTAGAAGCATATTTGGACTCAGGAGCCGACGAGAGTCTCATGGACTACGAGTTCGCCCGACAGATGGGCATTCCCCTGGTCCACTTGGACAAGACTCTTCCTGCCCAAGCCCTGGACGGGCGACCTTTGGGACCCATCAGGTTTCGCAATGAACCCATTTCCTTGACCATTTCGGGAAATCACATTGAGACCATCAGTCTTTGGATTCTGGAAGCACCTGTTGCCCCGCTGGTCCTGGGTAGGTCTTGGCTCCATCAACATGACCCCCACGTCTCTTGGACCTCTGGCAGGATCTTGGCTTGGAGCACACCCTGCCACGCTAATTGTCTCAGGTCAACTTTCCCTCCGGTCCACCGCCCCAGTACCAGTGCCCCTCAGACGGACCTGTCACTAGTACCAGCCTGCTACCATGACCTAGCGGAGGTCTTCAATAAGGAGCAAGCACAGGGTCTACCCCCACACAGACCCTACGACTGTGCCATTAAGCTACTCCCAGAGGCTAAATTACCTTCCAGCCGTCTTTATAACCTGTCACTCCCAGAGAAAGAGGCTATGAAAACCTACATCACGTAGGGCCTGGCTTCAGGGTTTATCACACCATCGAAATCTCCACTGGCAGCGGGATTCTTCTTCGTAACCAAGAAGGATGGTTCACTCAGGCCCTGCATCGACTACTGTCACCTCAACAGCATTACTATAAAGAACAAGTATCCCCTACCGCTGCTTAACTCATCTTTCGAGCCGTTGGCCCCAGCAACTATCTTCACTAAACTGGATCTCCGCAACGCCTATCACCTTGTGCGGATTAAGGAGGGAGACGAGTGGAAGACGGCGTTCAACACCCACTTAGGGCACCTCCCAAGGCTTCTCATTGTTCTCATGGGTTGAGTTTTTTTCTTGCCCAAAGATGGGATTAGATCCGAAAATGTTGTTGTTGTTTGTGAAGTCCTTCAAGGCATTTGTGATTAAGGGCTATATAAGAAAACATTGATTGATATTAAAACAATCTGTACCTGTTCCCATGTTATCACAATGTATTTACGCAGGTTCCTAGCATGCTAGCTGTTACCATTGTTCTCATTCTCTGTTAATATAGTTGAAAAGACAAAGCCTAAAAGCCACCAAGTTGGTGTCAAACCCCCAGCTGAACTAGATAGTAATTCTAGTTATGTTCTAGATATTATTTTTAGTGTGATATTTTTAAATTTTTCAGTCTGCCAATGTCAAATGGGCCAATAAACATCGACCTGCAACACTTGGGTCACACTTTGCACCCTTACTTTGCACCCTTACTTTTTTTTTTTTTTTAACATGTAAAGCGACTTTGGGTACTTAGAAAAGCGCTATATAAATCCCAGGTATTGTTATTATTATTACTTATCTGCGAATGCACAGGAGTAGAAAAAAATATTACACTTCATTTTCCCCACACTTTTTTTAATTCATAGGAAATCAGTCCATCTTTGGTCAAAGGCATTAGGTCATTGCAATAAATGTTGATTACAAAATCTCAACATGCTGCAATTTTCGTAGTAATATTAGCAAACAGGAAGTTGCAGCTTTGACCATTCACCTTTGAATCCATGCTATCATTTGTTTTCTTATTTTATCAATCAAAAACTGGAAGCTCTATTGCTATTCATGTTTGTTTTACACTTTTGACACTTTTTGTTTTGTTGAAGAAGTTACACATAGCCAAACATTGTTTTAAAGTCTACACATTAACCAAGTTTCTTTGAGAGGGGACATTTAAACTTACCATAATGATCCTGTCAATAATTGACCTCTAGCATAATGTGGTGGCCTTGGCTTGTGACAGAAGAACAACCAACATTTGTGAATGCTAAATCTGTGTAAAACTAAATTGCCACTTGATGTGTACACATCTACTTTGGTATGGTACCAATCTGGGACTTATTGCTAATTAGCGCAACATTTAAATACAATATGAAGAGAAATTAAGGTCAGAATTATCAGTTCTCAGTTAATTACTAATTAACCTTTTGGACCCTGCATGGTGTCACTATTTAACTTTGTCATGGCTCAAAGGAAGTTGTGGCATGGCAACTCGCTATAGAAGCACTAATTAGAGTGCACAGCTAAATCATACTAAATCATAAAACAAAAGTCATCCTAATTTGTAATAATACATGATAAACTTTTATACATACCTACTTTATTAGAATACAAAAATAAGTTCTTGTTAGTTGAAGGAACACGCCTTTTACTTTCACTCATTAAGTGTATACAAAACACTTTGTAGTGGGTGTCATGTGATAGTCATGTGACTATCCCAGTCAGTGAAATGCGGTCATTGAATCAGTATCCTGTCATGAAAAAAATATATATATATATAATATAAAAAAATATTTTTGTCTTTTGGACTGTGTTATAAAAGCATTTAGTATGATTTGACAATTTGGTTATGTCCTGGTCAAATAAACGGCTGCTCTCGCCAAGTCTGCCCTCCGTACGCGCAATGCTTGATACACCGGGTTGGATGGCCCATTCCTGGTTTATTATACACCATGATTTTCCACAGCCCGTTAAATGTATTTAATGTAAGTGTGACATCATTATTTTTGCTAATCAAACAATAAACTTCTAAAATTGTCACAGTGTCGCACAATCCTCTGGCCCACTATGAGCTGGCATTGGCTTATCCCTCCCATCCTTCTACAGAGAGGCAAAGTGAAACTACAATGAAACTGAGATAAAGGTAAGACCATAAATGGTTTTCAGTTTTATATTTAAAATAGTTATTGGACTAAGAATGATTTGAAAACCAAAGTTTTTTATTCTTATTATTTTTTTATATTTTCCAATGAGATACCTGTATTAAAATACAAACAATGTAAGTTTAAAAAAGCTCAAAAGGAGTCGGTGCCTCACCAGCCAGGAGCCTTACAACTAGGGTTGCACAATTGATACAATTTTAAGTACGATTACAATTTTGTCTGTCACAAGTAAATGACGGTGATTGTCTGACATGTTAAAATTTAAAAAGTAGGTCCCGCTGCATATAAGGTCAAGCACTTTCACAGCTGCAATAGCAGAAGAGCAAAAAACAGCTTATGTACATAATAAACATGTAGTTTTTGAAGCCCATGAAACAGAGGCCATTGCAAACTGTAGTCGTCTCGTTTCACTTTCGTGGAGTCTTTGGTATGTGTTATAGACCACACCTACCCACACTAATGTTCACAAGCTTTGGTTGGTGATTAAAAGAGCAAAATCGTAGATAGAAGCAGCTGAAGTGAGTTTCCTATGGGTTTCCCGGCGACCTTGACCAAAATAAATGGAAGTAAATGAATTGATGGATGTAACATACTGTATATGTACCATTACACATCTTTAACAAATAATTAGTGGTATTTTACAAAAAAAAATGTACAAAAAAAAATCTTGGATGTTTTCTATGTGTACTACCTTCCCTGTCGAATATCCTCCATCATGTTTCGATAAGCAGAAATGGTTCTGGGTTTTTATGGGCTTAAGAGGTAAACCTACACCACATACTTTTATTTCAGCAAACAACTTCTTAGTACACCTCCTTCTTCCAGACAATCTCTGACATTTTAATTTCCCCTCAGGGATTAATAAAGTATTTCTGATAATAAAGTATTTCTGATTCTGATTCTGACAGGTGCAGATCACAGTAACTTTCCACAGCACCACTTCCAAACGTCTGTTTTGCATTGCTTGAAGACACGTTTGATGGTCATCCGAACACACTGCAACTTCCCAACAACTGTGTTTACTACTACATGTCAAAAAATCACAAGCACACTGTGATGTCCTGCGTACGTGTGGGCTCCCTGTGGCAGATAGAAGAGCGGGAGAGGAAGTTGGCCACGACCATCTGCGCCCCCGGTCTGTTGACCACTCGGAAGTTGTAGGGTTGTTAAGCGAGATACCAACGGGTGATCCGCGCGTTGGCATCCTTTATGCGGTGAAGCATGAAGGATGCTACCTGCCCCAGCAGGTAGTACCGGAGGGCCCCGACCACCCACCAGATGGCGAGGCACTCTCTCTCCACCGTGCTGTACCTCGCCTCCCGGTCCGAGAGTTTCCTGCTGATGTATAGTACGGGTCGGTCGACGCCCCCCGCCTGCAGGGACAGCACCGCTCCCAGCCCCCTGCCTGACGCGTCCGCCTGCAGACAGAAGGGAATAGCGAAATTAGGCATGTGCAGTACCGGCTCCTCCCAGAGGGCTGTTTTTACCTTCGCGAACACCTGCTGGCACTGCTCCATCCACCGGACCAGATCTGGAGCACCCTTTCGGGTGAGGTCAGTCAGTGGGCCGGTCAGGTCCGCAAACCGGGGAATGAACCTACGGTAATAGCCCGCCAGTCCCAAAAACTACCTCACCTCTTTTTTCATCTTGGGAGGTGGACAGACTGCGATCACCGCTGTTTTGTCTAATTGCGGGCGGACCTGCCCCCCTCCCAAGTGGTACCTCAAATACTGTACTTCCCTCCGGCCAACCCCAGACTTCGCCGGGTTGGCTGTGAGCCCCGCCTGCCTCAGGGACTCAAGCACTGCCCCCACCCGCCGCATGTGTTCTGCCCAGCCGCTACTCTGGATGATGATGTCATCCAGGTAGGCGGCCGCGTATGCAGCGTGAGGGCGCAGCACCCGGTCCATGAGGCGCTGGAACATGGCGGGCGCACCGAACAAGCCAAACGGACGTGTCACAAATTGGTATAAACCTTCCGGAGTGAAAAAGGCCGTTTTTTCTTTGGACTCTGGTGACAAGGGAATCTGCCAGTAGCCCATTAGGGGCTCCAACCATTTATCCCAATTTGGTTTGTCCTCGTGCGTAAACTTTCGGATCATGGTTTTCAGCGTCTTATTTAGCCGCTCCACCAGCCCGTCAGTTTGCGGGTGGTATACGCTGGTGCGGATCGCTTTAATTCCCAATAATCCGTATAGTTCCTTTATTGTGCGTGACATAAAGGACGTGCCTTGGTCAGTCAGAATCTCTTTCGGGATTCCGACTCGGGAGATGACCTGAAACAGTGCTTGCGCCACACTCTTTGCAGAGATGGAGCGCAGCGGCACTGCTTCGCGATAAAGCGTTGCGTAATCCACCAGGACTAACACAAAACGATAACCCCGTGTGCTTGGGTGAAATGGTCCGATGAGGTCCATGCCAATTCTTTCGAAGGGGACCTCCATGAGTGGTAATGGGCGCAAGGGCGCCTTGGGGGTGGCCGCCGGGTTGACTAGCTGGCAGTCCGGGCAGGCAGCACACCATTGGCGCACGTCTGCCCGGATGCCCGGCCAATAGAATCGTAAAATTACCCGATTGAGTGTCTTATCATACCCTATGTGGCCAGCAATGGGGTTGAAATGCGCCTCCTAGAAAATCATTTCCCGGCGGCGTTTCGGCACCAGCAACTGGGTGATTTCCTCTCATGTCTGAGTGTCAGGGCTCATTTGGTATAATCTATCCCTAATGATTGAAAAATGAGGAAATACCCGCGCTGTTCCCGGGCGCACCAGCTGACCGTCGATGGAAGCCACCTGGTCCCAGGCCGCGCGCAGAGTGTCATCCCGGCTCGAGGGGGAAATCCTCCGTAGGGTGCCAGTGGGGGGGCCTCCCGCGAAGCCCCCGCCGGTTCCCCCTCTGCAGTGTCGGATGAACACGCGTCGCCACTGAGAACTGCGCGGATATTCCCCTTTCCTACGGGCCGTGAACGCACCCCTACACATTGTGTCACTAGATGGTTAAACCCCGGCCAATTTGTACCCAAAAGTACGGGGTGCGTAAGTTGCGCACTTACAGCAACCTTGACACTATGCTTTTGCCCATTATACAAAATGTCCACTGGCACCACAGGGTAGTCGTGCACATCCCCATGAACACAGTTGATTTTCACCCGTGTTGCCTGCCTCAAAGCCCCGGGTCGAACCAGGTTTTGGTGAATCATGGACTGCCCACAGCCCGAATCCACCATTGGATTGGTGCGCGGGGCTGGTACGGGGCGCTCGGCCATCCTCTGGGTCCCCTCCTCCCGCCGTGCTTCCCGGTGCACCGCCAGGTGGTCCTCGGCCGGCGTCACCGCCGCTGTCAGGTCGCGTGGGCGGTGGTACCTGACCCACACCGATGTCCGCGCTGGTATGGCCTCCAGAAACTGTTCGAGCAGAATGAGCTCCACCACCGGGTTGTCGCTCTACCGTGGATTCAGCCATTGGGTCGTTGCGTCTCGGAGCTGCTGCCCGAGCACAAATGGGCGGTACCCTGGCCCCAGCCGCAGCGCTGTTCGGTCCAGCACCGCCCTCCTCAGGTCCAGAAAGTGCACCCGGGAGGCCGCCGGCGGGCTCAGCACCGCCCGCTGTGCCTCCCCTGCCAGTAGCGCATCAAGCGCACCCCCCACTCTTCCTCAGGCCACCCGCACGCTGTCGCCGTGGCCTCGAAGATGTCCATGAAGGCTTGGGGGTCTTCGTCCTCCATCATGCACTGCATGGCCACTGTCGGAGTGTCTGATGGTGCCGCTCCTACCCGGCCCGCCAGTGCCTGCAGGATCTGGCTCTGCTGTGCCATTTGCTGGCGGACCGCCTCCATTTGATGCTGGCTCGCCGCTGCCACATCTGCCAGCACCTGTCCTAGTGCTGTCAGGGGGTTTGGTGCCGTCATCCTTCCACAGTCTTACTGGGCGCCAATGTGATGCTCTGCGTTCGTGTGGGCTCTCTGTGGCGGATAGAATAGCGAGACTCCTGGTCTGCGTGCACAAAATCTTTTATTTTTTGGTGTCTCTTGGGCAATTAATGTCGGCTTGCTTCTCGTCTCCTCGTCTGCCTGGCCTCCTCTCGTTTCTCCCCCCCTCATGGCCTCGCACGCTGCTAATAAAGGAGACAGGTGATTAGATAATCCACTCACCTGTCAGCTGCTTCGTAGCCGGCTCCTGCACACGCCCTTCCCACAGGAGACGCGCCGACCACGCAAGACCCCCCCTCCCCCACACACACACACACACACGTTTTGCTCAAGTGATCAACCCTCCAAAAGGCGTAGGAACAATTTGACTGGTCACCCCTGTGCCATAAACAGCAAAAATAAATTAAAATTAAATGTTAGTTATATGTCTCTCTAACAGAGAGAGAGAGAATGTTAAAAAAAATCAAGTTAATTTGTTATCTCTCCATCAGAATGGGTTATAACAAAGAGCCATCAAAAGACATAATGGACACGATTGTAGGCCTGCATATGACTGGAATGGGCTAGCCTACAAGACCACCAGCAAGAATCTTGGTGAAAAAGAGACCAATATTGGCACAATAATTTGGAAATGTAAGAAAAACAAGATACCAGCTCAAATAACCAGCCCATAATTCCAAAGGAGGAACTGGTCAATGATGTCAGGGGAGTGCAAGACTTCAAACAAATCAGTGTTTTCATACTTGCAAGACATATTGACATGGCCTACTTTGTACTTAAATGAAGTCCCTAAGATTGACAAGAGTCCTTAGTTGCTGGTGATCTGTCCCTTGGGCCTTCAGTCTCTCCAGCTCTCCCTTCATCTCTTAGAGCCCCACAATAGCAAAGTCAGCACGAAAAGTTTCATAAACACACTTTGCTGTGATGGAATAAAAACTGTCAGTGCCCGCAATATCCCATTTTTTAAAGGCCTACTGAAACCCACTACTACCGACCACGCAGTCTGATAGTTTATATATCAATGATGAAATCTTAACATTGCAACACATGCCAATACAGCCGGGTTAACTTATAAAGTGCAATTTTAAATTTCCTGCTAAATTTCCGGTTGAAAACGTCTTTGGATGATGACGTGCGCGCGTGACGTAACCAGTGAAACAGAAGTATCGGTACCCCATTGAATACAATACAAAAAAGCTCTGTTTTCATCTCATAATTCCACAGTATTCTGGACATCTGTGTTGGTGAATCTTTTGCAATTTGTTTAATGAACAATGAAGACTGCAAAGAAGAAAGTTGTAGGTGGGATCGGTGTATTAGTGGCGGACTACAGCAACACAACCAGGAAGACTTTGACTCGGATAGCAGACGCACTAGCCGACACTAGCCACCGACCGCACGGATGATTGTGGTGAAGTCCTTCGTCCTTCCGTCGATCGCTGGAACGCAGGTGAGCACTGGTGTTGATGAGCAGATGGCTGGCGTAGGTGGAGCGCTAAGGTTTTTATCATAGCTCTGTGAGGTCCCCTTACTAAGTTAGCTTCAATGGTGTCATTAGCAACAGCATTTTTAAGCTTCGCCAAGCTGGAAAGCATTAACCGTGTATTTACATGTCCCTGGTTTAATAGTATTGTTGATCTTCTGTCTATCCTTCCAGTCAGGGATTTATTTATTTTGTTTCTATATGCAGTTAAGCACGAGGCTATCACGTTAGCTCTGTAGCTAAGTTAGCTTCAATGACGTCGTTAGCAACAGCATTTTTAAGCTTCGCCAGGCTGGAAAGCATTAACCGTGTATTTACATGTCCCTGGTTTAATAGTATTGTTGATCTTCTGTCTATCCTTCCAGTCATGGATTTATTTATTTTGTTTCTATATGCAGTTAAGCACGATGCTATCACGTTAGCTCCGTAGCTAAAGTGTTTCGTCGATGTATTGTCGTGGAGATAAAAGTCACTGAGAATGTCCATTTCGCGTTCTCGACTCTCATTTTCAAGAGGATATAGTATCCGAGGTGGTTTTGTGGTGGATTGTCCGAGCTTAAACAGCAACAAAAGTGAATTTAGTACAACAAGTTTATTTACTCATAGTCAAAAGTGCATAAGTTGGATTGTTTTGTCCCTGCAAACGCACAGCCGTCCTCCGTAGGACACACAAAAAAGCAATCTCTCTCGAGTCCTGGTCTCCTGACATTTGTATCTGTTTCTTCGTGCGTCAATCTGTTTCCCTCGTGCGTCACGGTTTTGTGGTTTGTTTTGCAACATCCTTGAATCCCTTAATCATCCTTAGACAATCAAAACATTCTGTAGACAGGTTGGCACGACTTCATATTCACTTTTGTCCCACACCCGGTCCATTCAATGGCACAGAATAGAAGAGAAATGAAATGAGCGTACATTCTTGACAGACATGAAATATAGTTCAAAGGTCAGAAATTCTACTACAGTTTAAAATACAAATCCGTGATCCACAATAGAAAAAGGAGAGAGTGTGGAATCCAATGAGCCAGCTTGTACCTAAGTTACGGTCAGAGCGAAAAAAGATATGTCTTGCACTGCATTCTAGTCCTTCACTCTAACGTTCCTCATCCACGAATCTTTCATCCTCGCTCAAATTAATGGGGTAATCGTCGTTTTCTCGGTCCGAATCTCTCTCGCTCCTGGTGTAAACAATAGGAAAATATGAGCAGTCCTTCCTCCGGTGTCGTCACGCTACTTCCGTTAGGGGCAAGGCTTTTTTTTATCAGAGACTAAAAGTTGCGAACTTTATCGCCGTTGTTCTATACTAAATCCTTTCAGCAAAAATATGGCAATATCGCGAAATTATCAAGTATGACACATAGAATGGATCTGCTATCCCCGTTTAAATAAAAAAAAATTAATTTCAGTAGGCCTTTAAGAAGACACATGTATGGTCTAAAATTTGACAATCAATCCTTGAATGACCCACATGGTTTTTTGATCGTACCTTTTCTCGAAAGGATTTTCTTTGGGCTTCCAATTGTCTGAAATGGCCCATAGTTAGGGATTACTCTTTAAATACACCCCGTTGTTTTGCATTTAAAGCCTGTTTTTTGTTTTCAGGTGGTGACAGTCTTTCTTAAAATACCTGTGGCCTAACTCCCACATCTTTGCTGACAAACCATGCAGGTTTTACTGCACTCCCCTACCAAGTTAGTAGGATTCAGGGTTCATTCACTGCATCTTCATCTTTTAATAAAAATATTTAAAATTGCATTTTTACCACAGATGAAGTGCAACTAAGAATCATTTGTGTAATATGAGACGTTGAGGCCTTCACAGGAAAGAAAAGTCACTTTCACCTTGCTTGCACACACACGGCATCACAAAATACATGTTTATTATGTACACAAGCGGACAAAAGCAGGTAGTTGTGGGATCATCATTGCAGGTGCCCATGAATTCTGGATTTAGCTTGCACAAGTACACCAGATTGTAGTGGAAATTATAAATTAAGATAGTTTTAACCTTATTTTACAGTTAAGTTTCTTCTGTGTCTAGTCACCAAGGCCGTGTTACTCCAGCCATCCATTTTCTACCGCTTATTCCCTTCGGGGTCGCGGGGGGCGCTGGAGCCTATCTCAGCTACAATCGGGCGGAAGGCGGGGTACACCCTGGACAAGTCACCACCTCATCGCAGGGCGGCCCTGCTACTGTGTTGATCATATTTTTGTTTGTGTTTTCATAACCTTTTCGGGTGAAAACATTTTGTTGCATTTTGTCTGTCTGATTACAAAATAACTGTTTCTCAAAAACAGACACAAACATTAAAGCCAAAGTTTTTGAAAATCCACACCCTGACTGGAGTTTTCTAATGATAAAAACATATGTATGCATGTAGTAGAGAAAAATGTGTTTTAAAAATATCTGTGTTTGTGTGGGCATAGACTAATTTTCAACCAGTTGTGCATGTGTGCTTTGAGAAGACTCCAATGATAAACTACAGAGTACTGCCTGCATGTTCTGATCAGAGTTTAGATTTATGACATTATCAATTGTTTCTTACTTACCTTTTACCAGTATTGGATGAGACAACCAAAACATGAGGGAGGGCAGTCCAGAGGCGTTTCTGTCAACGTTTATATTCACTCTAGTAGCCACGCAAAGAAGTGTCTCCAAGTAATGATAACGATACATATATTTGTAATCTGATTTTTCTGAACAGAAGCTTCAGTTCGGTACAGAGGCATACTGATCTTCCACACGGGACACTTTAGGTGAGGGACAGGAAGTGTGCCTCATGTTCCGTGTGTACTCGTCACACCCTCTTACATTGTTACAGTCTCTTGTTCAGACAAAAACAGGTGGATAAGAGTCTTATTCACTGTTATCACAAGACAGCGTGTGCCGCCATTGTTCAGTAGAAATGGGAAACAGGGCTCCAACTGCAACAATTAATGCTACACTTCAGTCCATTGAAAATGCTACCTTACTAAAAATAAATTAATCATTAAAATTGTTCAAACAGTTATGTTACACTCGTCTTCATTGTTACATTTTTCTAAAATGACAGGTTGTAAATCTGGGCTGTCCTTAGAGCGGCACTAGCGCCATTGTTTTTTAATGGCCTTCTGCATAATCCCAAAAGGATGTAATCATGAAAAATTAATTATTAGACATGAATTTACTTATTTGTATCATTACACCAATGACATAAATCTGCCCATGTTTTGTTCAGATAGCTTAGCGTATAATGACCTAAATTTTTAGCATCTTGTTTGCACAAAATGTATTGTAGTGGCCTCCATCCATCCATCCATTTTCTACCGTTTATCCCTTTCGGGGTCGCAGGGGGTGCTGCAGCCTATCTTAGCTGCAATCGGGCGGAAGGCGGGGTAACACCCTGGACAGGTCGCCACCTCATCACAGGGCAGACTTACATTTTTTCGTATGTGGCCCTATGTGGAAAAAGTTTAGACACCCCTGTTGTTATTATATTTTATTTCATATATATTTATTGATTTTAGAATTTAAATAATGGAGAATGAACTGCCAGCAGAAGGCAGTATGTCTAATGTTCCATTTAAAAAATCATTAAAGCAGTAAATGCTTTGTTTTGCATTTTGTTTCTTTACTGTACCAAAAACTAACAGAACCAAAACATAGCCGAGGTAAAAATCCAAACAGTGATTATGGCGTACAGTTACACCTTAGTCTCTACCAATGTGCGTTTTATTTTGTGACGAAATGACATAACCACCTACTTGCTTGGATTGTGTATTACATCATTTCTGGTGTTTCCTGCGGTCTTGTGTGCCGAGATTGTTCATAAAGTTTCTGCTAGCATGTGCAACTCTTTTAAAATAGCGACTGGAAACGAAAGCAAAACATTGGCGTAAAAACTAGGGCCTTATTTTAAATGGCATTATCAATGTACAGGTATTTATAGTTTGAGAGCTCTATTCTCTGAGTTTAGCCAATTCAGCCCAGTCCAAAGTCAAGGTGATGTCCTCAAAATTTACCTTGTACCCATTGTTGACCTGCTACTAGATGATGATAAATGTCTATTCAGAATGAGACATTATTTAAATTGATCCCAGAGCTTGTGGTGTGCAAAGACAAAACATGTGTTCTTGTCCTTGAGGTGATATTTAAGGGTCAGAACCCTCATGGCCTCCTTGTGGATCCATGTTTACATTTAAACAAAAGGTTCAGCATTGCTGAGCCATTTCACACATGAGTGAACCGGCACACACACATCATACATCAGTGTGTTTTAACCACACAAGAATGTAATGTTAAAACAAAGTTGTATACATCTCTCTGTGTTAGTGACTGCATGATGATTTCTTATGGCATTTGTGATCCTATATGATCCTATATGATTGGTTACCTAACTGCCTTTTTGGACGATTTTTCCATATTATTCACAATCTTTATGAGACACAATGACAGATAAGTATTTTTTAAGCATTCTAACTCTGAAATAAAAGTAAATAAATCAGCCAACAATTGAGCTAAAGGGAGCCATGACGTCATTGCGTCTATTGCACCTAAACCTACTAAAAACCATCTAAAAAGTTCCAACAATATAACATCTTTACATTTCCTGATCTGAATGTTAACCAAGTATTAGCAATATTTTATTATAAGCACTAACGTTAAGGACCTACTTTTAGTGGGGCATTGATCACAGAGAGGTAACTAGTTTATACCGCTGTATTGACATCATTAGCTGGTGAGCTGCTGGATCACCTGTGAGCTGGTGAAAAATAATTCCAGATTATAACGCATGCCTCTCACCTGGATAGTAGAAGATTGTGGCCATATACCGAGAAGTTTGTCAACTTTGACAGTCAATTTAGCCTTGTAGATGGTGAGAAAGACACAAAAAGACAAATCCATCTTCTTATTTAACACTTTGTGAGGATTAGGATTATTTCTTCATCTAAACGGGAATATATTAAACATTCCATCAGTCACCATCCCAGTGAGAGCAAATACTGTACAGGAAGTGTGTGTTTTATTATGTTTGTTTTCTCTCATGAAGTCTCCCATGACAGTAGTAGTTGTTGTTGAAGGAAATAGCTTAAATAAAATAAGCAAAAGACATACATATTATATGTCATTATGAATGTGCCTGTTACTACAGTACATTTTACTATACTTACAGCGTCTATACATACATATATATATATATATATATATATATATATACATATATATATATATATATATATATATATATATATATATATATATATATATATATATATATATATATATATATATATATATATATATATATATACATATATATATATATATATATATTGCGATGAGGTGGCGACTTGTCTAGGGTTTACCCCGGCTTCCCCCCAAATGCAGCTGGGATAGGCTCCAGCTACCGCCGCGACCCCGAGAGGGAGAAACAATAGAAAATGGATGAATATATATATATATATATATATATATCCATCCATCCATTTTCTACCGCTCATTCCCATATATATATATACTGTATGTACAGTTGTGGTCAAAAGTTTACACACACTTGTATGGGTTAAATGGGTTATACTTGTATAGCGCTTTTCTACCTTCAAGGTACTCAAAGCGCTTTGACACTATTTCCACATTCACACACTGATGGCGGGACCTGCCATGCAAGGCCCAAACCACGACCCATCAGGAGCAAGGTTGAAGTGTCTTACTCAAGGACACACGGATCGTGACGAGGTTGGTAGAAGGTGGGGATTGAACCAGTAACCCTCAGGTTGCTGGCACGGCCACTCTCCCAACTGCGCCACGCCGTCCCATTGTAAAGAGCATAACATACTTGTTGGTCACAAAAAACATTTATGAAGTTTTTTTCTTTTATGAATTTATTATGGGTCTACTGAAAATGTGACCAAGTCTGCTGGGTCAAAAGTATACATAAAGCAATGTTAATTAATATTTGGTTACATGTCCCTTGGCAAGTTTCACTGCAATAAGGCACTTTTAGTAGCCATCCACAAGCTTCTGGCAAGCTTCTGGTTGAAGTTTTGACCACTCCTCTTGACAAAATTGGTGCAGTTCAGCTAAATGTGTTGGTTTTCTGACATGGACTTGTTTCTTCAGCATTGTCCACATGTTTAAGCCAGGACTTTGGGAAGGCCATTCTAAAACCTTAATTCTAGCCTGATTTAGCCATTCCTTTACCACTTTTGACATGTGTTTGGGGTCATTGTCCTGTTGGAACACCCAACTGCGCCCAAGACCCAACCTCCGGTCTGATGATCTTAGGTTGTCCTGAAGAATTTGGAGGTAATCCTTCTTTTTCGTTGTCCCATTTACTCTCTGTAAAGCACCAGTTCCATTGGCAGCAAAACAGGCCCAGATCATAATACTACCACCACCATGCTTGACGGTATGGATGGTGTTCCTAGGATTAAAGGCCTCACCTTTTTTCCTACAAACATATTGCTGGGTATTGTGGCCAAACAGCTAAATTTTCGTTTCATCTGACCACAGAACTTTCCTCCAGAAGGTCTTATCTTTTTCCATGTGATTCCACATCAGGGCAAGAAAAACTTAACCCAATGGGAAAAACGAGAAACCTTGGTGTTAATAACTGTGTGTTAATAACTTCTCGCATAAATAGGGGTAATGTGGTTGAAGTAATTATCTCTCATTCTGTCTCTCTGACTTGTTCTTACTGGAGATCCACAGAATCCAGTAGCGTTTAGGCATCAGAAATTGCATTATTATAGATTTTTTAAAAAGCACCTCAGGAATACTGCTGTCCCCTCTCAACTGTTATGTAGCCTACCAAGCTGGTGCTTCTACTAAACCTAAACAAAAGCCTATTCAGAATAGAAATTACCTCAATAACCAATGTCAGTCCGTGCCCTTTGGATTAAAGATGCTATACATTTTATAAAAACATCCAAACACTTCTAGTGAATGAGAACTGCATTTTTGGGGGAATTTTGTCTATTGTTTTATGTTGTTTTTTTGCATTCTAAGTATTAAATAAATCAAAAGTCTGCTTACAATGGAGCCTATGGGAACCTCTCAATTCTGCATATAAAGCCCATAAAAAACATCTGAATACCTCCATAAAGGTTTAATAGACATGAAGTAAGTACAAACCCCGTTTCCATATGAGTTGGGAAAGTGTGTTAGATGTAAATATAAACGGAATAAAATGATTTGCAAATCATTTTCAACCCATATTCAGTTAAATATGCTACAAAGACAACATATTTGATGTTCAAACTGATAAACATTTTTTTTTTGCAAATAATCATTAACTTTAGAATTTGATGCCAGCAACACGTGACAAAGGAGTTGGGAAAGGTGGCAATAAATACTGATAAAGTTGAGGAATGCTCATCAAACACTTATTTGGAACATCCCACAGTTGAACAGGCAAATTGGGAACAGGTGGGTGCCATGATTGGGTATAAAAGTAGGTTCCATGAAATGCTCAGTTATTCACAAGCAAGGATGGGGCGAGGGTCACCACTTTGTCAACAAATGCGTGAGCAAATTGTTGAACAGTTTAAGAAAAACCTTTCTCAACCAGCTATTGCAAGGAATTTAGGGATTTCACCATCTACAGTCCGTAATATCATCAAAGGGTTCAGAGAATCTGGAAAAATCACTCTATGTAAGCAGCTAAGCCCGTGACCTTCGATCCCTCAGGCTGTACTGCATCAACAAGCGACATCAGTGTGTAAAGGATATCACCACATGGGCTCAGGAACACTTCAGAAACCCACTGTCAGTAACTACAGTTGGTCGCTAGATCTGTAAGTGCAAGTTAAAACTCTCCTATGCAAGGCAAAACCCGTTTATCAACAACACCCAGAAACGCCGTCGGCTTCGCTGGGCCTGAGCTCATCTAAGATGGACTGATACAAAGTGGAAAAGTGTTCTGTGGTCTGACGAGTCCACATTTCAAATTGTTTTTGGAAACTGTGGACGTCGTGTCCTCCGGACCAAAGTGGAAAAGAACCATCCGGATTGTTATAGACGCAAAGTTGAAAAGCCAGCATCTGTGATGGTATGGGGGTGTATTAGTGCCCAAGACATGGGTAACTTACACATCTGTGAAGGCACCATTAATGCTGAAAGGTACATACAGGTTTTAGAGCAACATATGTTGCCATCCAAGCAACGTTACCATGGACGCCCCTGCTTATTTCAGCAAGACAATGCCAAGCCACGTGTTACATCAATGTGGCTTCATAGTAAAAGAGTGTGCGTACTAGACTGGCCTACCTGCAGTCCAGACCTGTCTCCCATTGAAAATGTGTGCCGCATTATGAAGCCTAAAATACCACAACGGAGACCCCCGGACTGTTGAACAACTTAAGCTGTACATCAAGCAAGAATGGGAAAGAATTCCACCTGAGAAGCTTAAAAAATGTGTCTCCTCAGTTCCCAAACGTTTACTGAGTGTTGTTAAAAGGAAAGACCATGTAACACAGTGGTGAACATGCCCTTTCCCAACTACTTTGGCACTTGTTGCAGCCATGAAATTCTAAGTTAATTATTATTTGCCAAAAAAAATCAAATATCTTGTCTTTGTAGTGCAATCAATTGAATATGGGTTGAAAAGGATTTGCAAATCAATCAATCAATCAATCAATGTTTATTTATATAGCCCTAAATCACAAGTGTCTCAAAGGGCTGTACAAGCCACAACGACATCCTCGGTGTCGAGTGGGTCTGACATAATATTGTGAAAGTCCAACACATCAGCGAAAGTCCAGTCCATGGTGGGGCCAGCGGGAACCATCCCGAGCGGAGACGGGTCAGCAGCGTAGAGATGTCCCCATCTGATGGACCGGCTAGCGGTCCACCCCGGAGCAGAGTAGAAAAGAAAAGAAAAGAAACGGCAGATCAACTGGTCTAAAAAGGGAGTCTATTTAAAGGCTAGAGTATACAAATGGGTTTTAAGATGAGACTTAAATGCTTCTACTGAGGTAGCATCTCTAACTTTTACCGGGAGGGCATTCCATAGTATTGGAGCCCGAATAGAAAACGCTCTATAGCCCGCAGACTTTTTTTGGGCTCTGGGAATCACTAATAAGCCGGAGTTCTTTGAACGCAGATTTCTTGTCGGGACATATGGTACAATACAATCGGCAAGATAGGCAGGAGCTTGACCGTGTAGTATTTTATACGTAAGTAGTAAAACCTTAAAGTCGCATCTTAGGTGCACAGGAAGCCAGTGCAAGTGAGCCAGTATAGGCGTAATATGATCAAACTTTCTTGTTTTTGTCAAAAGTCTAGCAGCCGCATTTTGTACCATCTGTAATCTTTTAATGCTAGACATAGGGAGGCCCGAAAATAAAACGTTACAGTAATCGAGACGAGACGTAACGAACGCATGAATAATGATCTCAGCATCGCTTGTGGACAAAATGGAACGAATTTTAGCGATATTACGGAGATGAAAGAAGGCCGTTTTAGTAACACTCTTAATGTGTGACTCAAACGAGAGAGTTGGGTCGAAGATAATACCCAGATTCTTTACAGAGTCTCCTTGTTTAATTGTTTGGTTGTCAAATGTTAAGGTGGTATTATTAAATAGATGTCGGTGTTGAGCAGGACCGATAATCAGCATTTCCGTTTTCTTAGCGTTGAGTTGCAAAAAGTTAGCGGACATCCATTGTTTAATTTCATTAAGACACGCCTCCAGCTGACTACAATCCGGCGTGTTGGTCAGCTTTAGGGGCATGTAGAGTTGAGTGTCATCAGCATAACAGTGAAAGCTAACACCGTATTTGCGTATAATGTCACCTAGCGGCAGCATGTAAATACTAAAGAGTGCAGGGCCAAGAACCGAACCCTGGGGAACTCCGCACGTTACCTTAACATAGTCCGAGGTCACATTGTTATGGGAGACACACTGCATCCTGTCCGTAAGATAAGAGTTAAACCAAGACAAGGCTAAGTCTGACATACCAATACGTGTTTTGATACGCTCTAATAAAATATTATGATCAACAGTATCGAAAGCGGCGCTAAGATCAAGAAGCAGCAACATAGATGACGCATCAGAATCCATCGTTAGCAATAGATCATTAGTCATTTTTGCGAGGGCTGTCTCCGTAGAGTGATTTGCCCTGAAACCGGATTGAAAAGGTTCACAGAGATTGTTAGACGCTAAGTGTTCATTTAGCTGCTGTGCGACAATTTTTTCGAGAATTTTCGAGATAAACGGTAGGTGGGACACCGGCCGGTAGTTCACCATGAGGTCAGGATCGAGGTTAGGTCTTTTGAGTAGAGGATGAATAACCGCTTTTTTGAATGCTAGAGGAACAGTACCAGAGGAAAGTGATAAGTTTATAATATTTAACACTGATGGACCTAATAAAACAAAAAGCTCCTTGATAAGTTTCCCAGGAATTGGGTCAAGTAAACATGTTGTTTGTTTTGTCCCATTTACACATTTTAACAATTCCTCCAATGTTATTTCATCAAAGAGAGAGAAACTATTTTGGAGGGCAGTGTCCGTTGTATATACCGTCGTATTTGTGTTAATAGAACCCAGTTGTAGCTGAGATGCATTGTCTTTAATCTCTTTTCTAATGACTTCAATTTTCTTATTAAAGAAATTCATAAAGTCATCTGCTGAGTGGGTGGAGCTACTGGGAGGAGTCCCTTGTTGGGTTAGCGATGCTACTGTACTAAACAAAAATTTAGGATCATTTTTGTTGAGGTGGATGAGATTTGAGTAATATTTAGCTTTAGCTGAGGTAAGCATGCGTTTATAAGTTATCAAACTATCACTCCATGCTTGATGGAAAACCTCAAGTTTAGTCGCATGCCATTTGCGTTCCAGCTTTCTACATGATAATTTCTGGGCTTTAGTTTCTTCTGTAAACCATGGGGTACGCCTTTTAGGGGCCCTTTTTAGCTTTAGCGGTGCTACACTATCAATGGTGTCGCGCAGGGCGTCGTTAAAGCTGTTAGTGAGGTTATCAATAGAGCCCACATAATTTGGGAAAGGTGCCATTACTGAAGGCAGTAGGTCAGTAAGAGTCGTCGTTGTGGCAGTATTAATGTTGCGGCTGCTATAGTAGTTATTATTATTATTATTAGTTTGTTGACAATGAGTCAGAACTTCGAATTTTATAAGGTAATGATCGGACATTACTTTAGTGTACGGGAGTATCGTAACTTTAGAGGTGGTGACACCCCTGACAAGCACTAGATCTATCGTATTACCGTTGCGATGCGTGGGTTCATTTATTATTTGTGTAAGACCACAGCTATCAATTATAGTCTGGAGCGCCACGCATGGAGGGTCCGATGGGGTATTCATATGGATGTTAAAGTCTCCCATTATGATTATATTGTCGGCGTGCGTCACTAGATCAGCAACGAACTCAGAAAATTCATTGATAAAGTCCGAATAGGGCCCTGGGGGGCGGTAGATGACAGCCAGGTGCAGAGGCAGCGGTGTGACAAACCTCACAGTAAGCACCTCAAACGAGTTATATTTATTATTTAGGTCCGAGGTAAGGCTAAAGTTTTTGTTGTATATTAGTGCAACACCCCCACCCCTTTTAATGGGGCGGGCAATATGCGTTCCCGCATAGCCAGGAGGAGACGCCTCACCCAGCGCAAAAAAATCGTCTGGTTTGAGCCAGGTCTCGGCTAGACCAACGACATCAAGATTGTTGTCTCTGATGACTTCATTAACTAATAACGTTTTGGAAGACAATGACCTTATGTTTAAAAAGCCCATATTATAGGTAGTGGGCTGTTTTGAGGAGTTTTTGTTGAAAGTATCCGTAGTAGCAATATTAATAATGTTACGTTTATTATGCATAGTGCACTTTAAATAATTTCGACCATATCTAGGAATTGATATGACAGGAATTTTTAGATTGTTTGCCACCTCAGTAAAATGTATGTCCACCTCTGACGCAGAAAAAACATTATGTGAGTTGTATATTATTCTAGAAGAATTGCTATGTGTGCAGGGATTATCCAGCCTGGCGCTGGCTAGTTCTATTTTAACAGACTCCTTATTAGCGCTTCTTTGTGGATTATTGTATTCCGTTTATATTTACATCTACCACAATTTCCCAACTCATATGGAAACGGGGTTTGTACAAGGTCTTCTGCAGGGGTCACCAACGCGGTGCCCGCGGGCACCAGGTAGCCCGTAAGGACCAGATGAGTAGCCCGCTGGCCTGTTCTAAAAATAGCTCAAATAGCAGCACTTAACAGTGAGCTGCCTCTATTTTTTAAATTGTATTTATTTACTGGCAAGCTGGTCTTGCTTTGCTCAACATTTTTAATTCTAAGAGAGACAAAACTCAAATAGAATTTGAAAATCCAAGAAAATATTTTAAAAACTTGGTCTTCACTAACTGACAAAGAAACAGATAACAGATTTGGTGTCCAGTTCAAAGTGTGACATGATTTATTTAAAAATTTGAGAGTTGACTTTTGTATTTTACATGAGTTATTATTTGTACAAACATGGTGCAAAGTAATTCATGATTTGTTAAAAAATGTTAGTGGCTAGCTAGTTAAAATGGGATATTGTGAGTTCACAAGACTGTCTTAGAAGTGATCATTTGAAAATGTTAAATTTGAAAAATGTGCACTTAGAGAAAATATAAAAATAAAGTGTTGCATATTGTTATTTATCTGTTTCTATATATATTTATTGTGAGAAATCATTAAGATGATCAGTGTTTCCACAAAGATAAATATAATTAATTATTAATAATAACATAGAGTTAAAGGTAAATTGAGCAAATTGGCTATTAAATTTGGTTATTTAAGTGTGTATCAAACTGGTAGCCCTTCGCATTAATCAGTACCCAAGAAGTAGCTCTTGGTTTCAAAAAGGTTGGTGACCCCTGGTCTTCTGTCATTAGGATGCAGACTGCTAGGATGTTCATATATTCTCATTTAAATGGCTGTGAAAGTGTCCCAACTTGTCGGATTACATCCTCAGCCATCCACTTTCCAGGTGAGAGGCATGGTTTATGATCTACAATAAACTTCCAAGGAGCAGGGAAGCAGGGAAGACCATGTGATGATGTAAACATAGGCACAGATAGTGACGACGTCACCGCTATAAATAGTCTGTCTGCGTTAACGCTTATAATAACAATATCACTAATACTTGGTTAACATCCAAGTCTTAAAATGTAAATGGAGTATTTTTGGTGCTTTTTGAATGGTTATTTATTGGATTTTATGAGCAGAATAGAGAACCTCCCATTGGCTCGGCTATAAGCTGACTTTTATTTACCATCCATCCATCCATTTTCTGCCGCTTGTCCCGTTCGGGGTCGCGGGGGATGCTGGAGCCTATAACAGCTGCATTCAGGCAGAAGGCAGGGTACACCCTGGACAAGTCGCCACCTCATCTCAGGGCCAACACAGATAGACAGACAACATTCACACTCACATTCACACACTAGGGCCAATCAACCTATCCCCAGGTGCATGTTTTTGGAGGTGGGAGGAAGCCGGAGTACCCGGAGGGAACCCACGCAGTCATGGGGAGAACATGCAAACTCCACACAGAAAGATCCCGAGCCCGGGATTGAACCCAGGACGGCACATGCAATAACCCCTGTTCCACCGTGCTGCCCACTTTTATTTACCTTTAATTAATATTTAGAAAGCAGGGACGGCGTGGTGAAGTTGGTAGAGTGGCCGTGCCAGCAATCGGAGGGTTCATGGTTACTGGGGTTCAATCCCCACCTTCTACCATCCTAGTCACGTCCGTTGTGTCCTTGGGCAAGACACTTCACCCTTGCTCCTGATGGCTGCTGGTTAGCGCCTTGCATGGCAGGTCCCGCCATCAGTGTGTGAATGTGTGTGTGAATGGGTGATTGTGTAAATACTGTCAAAGCGCTTTGAGTACCTTGAAGGTAGAAAAGCGCTATACAAGTATAACCCATTTATCATTATTAAAACAAATCCATTCGTCGTCATGTTTTGCATAATGATTGTGAACAATAGGCAAAATTCCCCAAAAAAGGGCAGTCCCCTTTGAGGTTTTATATGTACAGTATGTAAGCTAGATTTCCATCAAGTTGTATACCTTGATTGAGGTGTTTTTAGAGAGCCCTAGGCGCCATTCTTAGCTGACATTTGCCAGTGTTTATTTATGAGTTAGAATGCATGAAAAAAAACATGTGTGTTCTTGTCTTACGTAAGGATTGTGAATGACATGCAAAATTCCCCCAAAAACTGCAGTTCCCCTTTAACCAAAACTTGGGTGGTCTTGAAATTGTGACGTAACTTTTACGCACGGCTTCCGCGCATGCTGATTGGCGCACGCTGCTCCGCCTTCTCGACTAGGTAAACCTTGGAATTTTCAGGGGGGCGGAGCTTCGAGGAAATAGTTTATATTGGGAAGCTTTTCAACAATTCGCGCTGGGTACCTGCGCTACTGCTCAAGTTGGTCATCAACACCGAAGGGTTCCGTTGAATTAACTACCGAAAGGTGTCGGCTGAGCAGGAAAATAAGTTGAAATGCCTCCAAAGAGTGACGATGGCGGTTGGAAGAAGTTTCTGTGGGATTCGGAGAAAGGAGAGCTGCTCGGTCGAACCGGGGGCAGTTGGTGTAAGTATGGCACGCGCGTGCTCGCCGGTCGGGGAGCGCGCGTCCCGCCGTTCGCCTCGTGCTTCTTGACACCTGTTTGATTTGACTGTGCTGCGTTCACGTACCGTGCCGCGTTGCCAGCACGTCGCCTTTATGTAGGCATTTTGGTTCAAATAAAACTCCATATTACTGTTACTTTACGTGTATCGGGTTATGTACGGGTTAAAAATGCATCACAGTCCAAGGTGAGTCAAGGTGGCGTGACCATGCATGGAATTAGAGAGGGGAGGGAGACTATCGATCCGTGTCGGGTTCCTCTTATCATATGTCAGTGTATTCTCCACAATACAGCTGATAAACCGCCTTCGACCTTCTCGCGTTTCTTGCGTGGCGCTAGTGCGCATGTCCTTGCAGTTTCTCTCCAATGTCACAAACCATGTGCCGCATGGATCCGTATGCACACATCTGTATCCATTTGAAATATCTTTTATCCATACATATGTATCCATATATCTGTTTGCTCATGTTTGACCTTCTGTGGTCGTATGAAAACGCTGATGCATCCTTTTAAGACGGGCACACACCAGGGGAAAACACAAATACAATTTTTTCCCAAACCTTACCTGTGAGGATGTACTATAGTGCAGTGGTCTGCAACCTTTTTTGCACCACGGACCGGTTTATTGTAGGCATTATTTCCAGGGACCGGCTGCACCTGTGCCAGATAAATACTGCAAAAATAAGTGTATGAAAAATACAACTCACTATAACGCTGAATTAGTGGGAGCCCTGGGCTTGTTTCTTTGCAATGAGATGCAGACACAATCCGTCACATTTATATTTTATATGTTCATTAAGTTATAACAAATGGCAACTTCCTTTGAGGAGTTTTATTGTACATCTATAAACAAGATTACTGGTGTGTTTAGTGGGACAGGCGAAAGTTAAGGCAGTCGTTTATAAATTGTTTAATGTTTCTCTGCAGCCCGGTAGCAAATGTGTCACCGACTGGTACTGGTCCCGGTCCTTGGAACGGTGGTTGGGGACCACTGCTATAGTACACACTGCACCAATAGATACACTTGAGCACTAATGTTATCCAACAAACTGAACTGCTACTTGAAAGTAAATATGATGAGATCCTACTTCACTACAATGATGTAATGCTAAGAATGGCCATGCATAGTAATACATACATAATTTTTAAACGAATATCTGAGGTTGTTTTAGTCTTATCATTGTGAAAGCTTGATCAGTAATCTAAGGAGTAATGTGTGATTTATTAATGGAGTCTGACTGCCTTGCCCTCTTTGACATTGCTTCCTGCAGCTTTAATGACTGCACAGTGCATGTAACTCTCTATAGCAGCAGCGTGACCTCCAGATTTCGTTCATTTTACATCTCGATAAATTTTATATACATATATATTTTCCCCAGCACGTTTATCTACTGCACTACAGTGTCCACATGCTTGGGGTCAATTAGAATCATAGCCCCCTCCTGGTCTGCATTACAATACCTGTTTTACTACTCAGATTTCACAGTTGAATTGCACTAACAGTAGGCACCACTGTCATAGTTGTCCTCAAAGGAGTGTTCAGCCTGGCCATAATTAAACCAGCATTATCTTGCTTGAGTTGCTCTTCTATTTTCCCGGTACAAGCTCACATGTTTTTGTTTTAATGTAGTGCATTAATACATGTACAAAAAAATTTGTTTTTTTTGTACTGTGAAAAGCTAGTATGCACTAAAACTGCATGCAAGCGATCCACATACATGACGACGCAATCATGGCGGATATTATTGCTCCGAAATCAGGTTTTATTTGGCTGATATCCCAATTGCATTTTGAAGTCTGCACTTACTAAAACCGCATACAAGCGATCCACATACGTGACGACGCAATCATGGCGGATATTATTGCTCCGAAATCAGGTTTTATTTGGCTGATATCCCAATTGCATTTTGAAGTCTGCACTTCTGCACTGCGTTGAAACGGGGGTAAATGATAAATGATAAATGGGTTATACTTGTATAGCGCTTTTCTACCTTCAAGGTACTCAAAGCGCTTTGACAGTATTTCCACATTCACCCATTCACACACACATTCACACACTGATGGCGGGAGCTGCCATGCAAGGCGCTAACCAGCAGCCATCAGGAGCAAGGGTGAAGTGTCTTGCCCAAAGACACAACGGACGTGACTAGGATGGTAGAAGGTGGGGATTGAACCCCAGTAACCAGCAACCCTCCGATTGCTGGCACGGCCACTCTACCAACTTCGCCACGCCGCCCCAGGTCTGTGTGTTGTGTCATAGAGCATGACTATGACTCTTTAATATGTGAAGAACCGTGACTAATTAAAGAGCTGGACTGGGTTGAAATGAGGTACCAAAAAGAATTGAATCCCTATTTTTTTATTTTGTCAGTTTGTACTTATGGCAGGTGAGGCATTGATGACTGTAGATTTTTTTGTTGCTTTTTTATAATTTAAATTCATATACTTTAATTCAGGGGGTTATTAACCTTTTTGACATCGGGGCCCAACTTTTTCTACTCAAATATTAACACTTAATTAGGTTATTTATTTAACACACAAACCTTAGGCGTAGGTCAGGCTGATTACAATAATAAATAATAATCAAATATACTGCACAAGAAGGGACTCAAATAACTGACAAAAAATACATTTACATGCAATTATGTTGTGCTAAAATAAGCTAAATCAATAATGAATATGTTTCTTAACTAAACTGTCAGTAAAACTAAAGTGCAAATGAAAATACATCTTCCACACTTTAGTCATAATTTTTGCGCTCAAGAAACTTCTCTATGAATTTAGCTCCAGACTTCTTTTGTCTGTTTAATATTTTCATTTAGGCCAAAAGTGGTGGAAAAGTGTAGTACAGCTGAGTATGGGCCGCAGCGGTACTCAGGTAATTTTACCTGGTTAAAAAAAGGCTAAATAAAAATAATAATAATAAAACATTGACACAGCTGAGAAACAGATGTTTTTTTGGCTGCCCTCTAGGAGGCGCTCTCAGCCCAAAATGCGTCCCTGCCCTATATTTGAGAAACACTGCTCTAATCAATGTAAATACGGGTTGTTCAATAGGGTAACAAGAAAAAGAGAATTATTCACTTTCATAAAAATTTTATTAAATACTTCTTATTCCCATTTATTTACTTAAATTGAAATTAAATACATTTTGGGGTCACACCCTTATCTACTGTACATGTGTATATCTTTTTCCAGGAAAACCTAGTTTGTTGTAAAAATATGATCACCTTCTGTTTTTGTCTTGAGTGCCAAGTTTGGAAAAGTTTTTTGATCAATCAGCAATCCTCCATATTGACAACCAGCATTCAGCAGAGCATTAAAAATGTATTTGCATCTGACTTGTTCAATTTTTAAAAAAATGTTGGTTTCATATCTGATAATAGAAAGTAGCTATATGCATCTGCAAGCTCACGTACGCCTACGGTGGGATGATATTGACCAAAACTGATACCGCGGTATTTTTAGTTTGGGAAGGGAGCCAAAGAGGATGCCCTGTGCTTCGCTCGTCAGGTGCAGAGAAGAGCAGCTGTAACAAAGGCACATCCAAAGGTGCTATTGTCTCAAATATATACGACTTTCTAAAATATACCGGTATTATACTTAATACTAGTATATCGCGCAGCCCTACGTACGACTCAGAGTACTATAGCGCATCTTGGTATGCTTTTTCTATATTTGTGGTCTGATTAGCAATAATTATGTCCCACTTACATTAAAGGCCTACTGAAATGAATTTTTTTTATTTAAACGGGTATAGCAGATCCATTCTATGTGTCATACTTTATCATTTCGGGATATTGCCATATTTTTGCTGAAAGGACAGTGTTTCCCATAAACTGCCAAGATACCTGTGGCGGTGGGGGCGTGGCTATGGGCGTGGTCACATGACATCATCGAGTAATTTGCATAATTTACTGCAATGATTTGATTTTCTCTAAAAAGGCTCAAAAAATGTATACTTACTAATTAATAATAACAGTTTTGTTTTAAACGTCCATCCATCCATTCATCCATCCATTTTACAATATAATTACAACACTTTATGTACATATTTATATACAGATTTGAACAACAAGTTATTCACTGAAATATATGTATTAATTGTGGTTCTTACAAAAAATATATCTTATAAAATATAAAAGCTAAAATGTCTCAAAGCTCTGCCCCTTTAATTAGTGCATACTAAATAATTTAACTTTAGCCTACTACTACAACCATAGTCAGTAACAAATAAACAGAAAACAGTAGTGGTGGTAGATAGACACAGAGCTTCATCAAACATCTGATCCACTGAACAAATAGCTCCAAAAATCTTGAACTTTAGACTGCCATCAGTTTTACTCCCTACACTTAACCATGTGTTTCTTACTGCCTGCAGACTTTGCACCCTTTGTTATATACACATGTTGTGTTTCTAATATAAATACATTTAATAAAGTCAAATACAAATAAGGCAACAAGAGAAGTATCCTACACTTCTCTTTTGTAAAGTAAATCTGAACAGCCGATATGGGCATCTACATCAACTATATGATTTGCCTGAGAAGCTGGAGAGGACAAAAAATATATATATATATATATATATATTTTATTTTATTTTTATTTGTGGCGGACGTAATTCTTTCGTGGCGGGCCGCCACAAATAAATGAATGTGTGGGAAACCCTGAAGGATTTAGTAGAGAACATCGACGATAAAGTTTGCAACTTTTGGTCGCTGATAAAAAAAGCCTTGCCTGTACCGGGAGTAGCATGACGTCACAGGTTGAAAGGCTCCTCACATTTCCCCATTGTTTACACCAGCAGCGAGAGCGATTTGGAACGAGAAAGCGACGATTACCCCATTAATTTGAGCGAGGATGAAAGATTTGTGGATGAGGTACGTGAGAATGAAGGACTAGAGTGCAGTGCAGGATGTATCTTTTTTCGCTCCGACCGTAACTTAGGTACAAGGGTTCATTGGATTCCACACTTTCTCATTTTTCTATTGTGGATCACAGATTTGTATTTTAAACCACCTCGGATACTATATCTTCTTGAAAATGAGAGTCGAGAACGCGAAATGGACATTCACAGTGACTTTTATCTCCACAACAATACATCGGCGAAGCTCTTTAGCTACGGAGCTAACGGGATAGCACATCGGGCTTAAATGCAGATAGAAACAAAAGAAATAAACCCCTGACTGGAAGGATAGACAGAAAATCAACAATACTATTAAACCATGGACATGTAAATACACGGTTAATGCTTTCCAGGCTGACGAAGCTTAACAATGCTGTTGCTAACGACGCCATTGAAGCTAACTTAGCAACGGGACCTCACAGAGCTATGCTAAAAACATTAGCTATCCACCTACGCCAGCCTTCATCTGCTCATCAACACCCGTGCTCACCTGCCTTCCAGCGATCGACGGAGCGACGATCATAGATGCGGTCGGCGGCCCGGAGATGGAGGAAGTCAAGGTGAGGTCGGCGGCTAGCATGTCTGCTATCCATGTCAAAGTCCTCCTGGTTGTGTTGCTGTAGTCCGCCGCTAATACACCGATCCCACCTACAACTTTCTTCTTTGCAGTCTTCATTGTTCATTAAACAAATTGCAAAAGATTCACCAACACAGATGTCCAGAATACTGTGGAATTTTGAGATGAAAACAGAGCTTTTTGTATTCGATTCAATGGGGTCCAAATACTTCCGTTTCAACGATTGACGTCACGCGCATACGTCATCATACATAGACGTTTTCAACCGGAAGTTTAGCGGGAAATTTAAAATTGCACTTTATAAGCTAACCCGGCCGTATTGGCATGTGTTGCAATGTTAAGATGTCATCATTGATATATAAACTATCAGACTGCGTGGTCGGTAGTAGTGGCTTTCAGTAGGCCTTTAAATGCATTACACAGGCTGTCGATTCTACAGTGTAGAAAGTAGGGTTGTCCAGATATCAATGTTTTTCGATACTTTTCTAAATAAAGGGGACCGACCACAAAAAATGGCATTATTGGCTTTATTTTAACAAAAAATCTTATGGTACATCAAACATATGTTTGTTATTGCAATCGAAGAACAATTTTGGCCTTAAATAAAATAGTGAACATACTAGACCAGTGTTTTTCAACCACTGTGCCGCGACACACTAGTGTGCCGTGAGATACAATCTGGTGTGCCAAGGGAGAATATGTCATTTCACCTATTGGGGTTAAAAATATTTTTTGCAAACCAGTAGTAATAATCTGCAAATGTGCCGTTGTTGAGTGTCGGTGCTGTCTAGAGCTTGGCAGAGTAACTGTGTAATACTCTTCCATATCAGCAGGTGGCAGCATCTACAAATGCTTTGTAGATGTCTGGAACATGGTTTGTCATGATCACAATATGCGGACGACAGTGTGCAGGTAAAAAGGTGTCTAATGCTTAAACCAAAAATTAACAAAAAGCGAGTGCCGCTAAGAAAAGGCATTGAAGCTCATGGGAAGGATATGCAGAACAAAACTAAAACTGAACTGGCTACAAAGTACACAAAAACAGAATGCTGGACGAGAGCAAAGACTTACTGTGGACCAAAGACGGCGTCCACAATGTACATCCGAACATGACATGACAATCAACAATGTCCCCACAAAGAAGGACAAAAACAACTGAAAATATTATTGAATGCTAAAACAAAGTAGACACGGGAAATATCGCTCAAAGGAAGACATGAAACTGATTCAGGAAAATACCAAAAAAAGAGAAAAAGACACCAAAATAAGAGCGCAAGACAAGAACTAAAACACTACACACAGGAAAACAGCAAAAAACTCCAAATAAGTCACAGTGTGATGTGACAGGTCGTGACAGTACACCTACTTCGAGACAAGAGTTATAGTGATGCATGCTTTGTTATGGTTTGAAGTCATATCCAACAATTGCGACAACAACTTTTTACTCTCAACTGAGTTTCGTTTTCTAATGATTTCTGCTGGTGGTGTGCCTCCGGATTTTTTCAACGCAAAAAATGTGCCTTCGCTCAAAAAAGGTTGAAAAACACTGTACTAGACAACTTGTCTTTTAGTAGTAAGTAATAAACAATGGCTCATAATTTGTCTGCTGATGTATGCAGTAACATATTGTCATTTCTCATTCTATTATATTATTATAAGGACAAGCTGTAAAAATGTATTATCAATCCACTTGTTCCATCCATCCATCCATCCATTTTCTACCGCTTGTCCCTTTTGGGGTCGCGGGTGGTGCTGGAGCCTATATACATTTACTGTTAATATCTGCTTATTTTCCGTTTCAACGTGTTCTACTACACTTCTATTAAAATGTAATAATCACTTATTCTTCTGTTGTTTGGATACTTTACATTAGTTTTGGATGATACCACAAATTTAGGTATCGATGCGATACCAAGTAGTTATAGAATATGACCATGCAATGGTCATATTCAAAGTCCTCATGTGTCCAGGGACATATTTACTGAGTTTATAAACATATTATGAATTTTAAAAAAGGAAAAAAGATTTTGTGAAGATAAAAGATAGATGTAATCATATCGACTAGACACGCTATTGTACTTGGTATCATTACAGTGGATGTCAGGTGTAGATCCACCCATGGCATTTGTTTACATTTAGGCGCGCTAGCTTTTGTTTGCGGTGACGCCGGTGAGCTGTTGTATCCTCCTATGGTGTGTAGTGAAGCATGTTTAGCTATTCCTCGTCCTGCAGAGATGATACTTGTAAGAAACTGACTTTATTCGTCACCATGGAGGCGAGGATTAGTGATTTAGAAGTAGCTAAAACACTGCCGACTGCAGATGGATGTTCGCTGCTAGCTAGCTAGCCATGTCTTAAAACACGCCTTCCTGAGGGCGTTTCAGTGTTATAGCTTCACCTTTATCGTCAGTTTTTAGGCCAAAATGCGTCCATTCTCCCTTTTCTGTCTACACACTGTATCTGCTCGTAAGTACTCCGTAATTGTGCGCTGCCGAACACGCTTCACTTCTCGTAAACCCAGCAATGTCATCATGTGACGGCGCACGGTCATGTCCGTTATAAAAAAATAAATTGGGAACCGGTACTTTTCAAACAGAGTATAGTACCATTTTTGATTAATTAGTACCGCGATACTATACTAGTACCGGTATACCATACAACTCTAGTAGAAAGGGATACTGTTAAAATATGTATGCAAACATTATCTTGGCGACATGCTCACAAACCAAACAGCCAGTCAGCCACACCTTCAGCTTCAGCCTTAGCTAAGTACTCATGCACTCTAGCTTGCTTGCGCACTAAATCTGAGAAATATTCCTCATGTGCACTCAAAACTAAGCACAGGGCACTTAAACAGCTAAGTTTGCTTGTGGACTAAGCAGACAGGAAAGCCTAGTGGCGGCAGACCCATGTAATCTCAAATCAGGTTTCTGCCGCGCAGTTGATCAGGAAATGTGCAAATTTAAGTATTTTTACTTAAAAAGGACCTAGTTTGCAAAACCTTTTCTTACCCATTAGTACCTGTTTTTGTGTATTTAGGATCATTTGCCAAACGAGCCGTTTGGAATTTGTTCAATTTGTGACTGTTTTGTGATGGTTTTCCCAGCTATTACGTCAGCGGAAATCTCTCTACTGTATATGGTAAACATTTTCCAAAGTGCCTTGCGTGAGTCCGCTATTGTAGTCTGACGTTGTAGCTTCTTTTTCTCTATCCACTTGCTGTTGGTCAGACTGGCTCGCACATGCAAGTGCTTCCTCCGCTATTGCTTTTTAAGTAACCTATGGTTCGGACATATCTGTCAATAGACTCGCTATGGAAGCGCTAGAAACTACAACATGGATGACAAGAGAAAAGTCAAAATGGAGGCATGTAAATAAGACCGCCCACAAAACAGTGCATCCTTATGAGACTGTCAGAAAGCGGCTTGAAAACAGTTGTGTATAACAATCCAGTGTTTCCCATAAACTGCCAAGATACCTGTGGCGGTGGGGGCGTGGCTATGGGCGTGGTCACCATGACATCATCGAGTAATTTGCATAATTTACTACAATGATATGATTTTCTCTAAAAAGGCTCAAAAAATGTATACTTACTAATTAATAATAACAGTTTTGTTTTAAACGTCCATCCATCCATCCATCCATTTTACAATATAATTACAACACTTTATGTACATATTTATATACAGATTTGAACAATAAGTTATTCACTGAAATATATGTATTAATTGTGGTTCTTACAAAAAAGATATCTTATAAAAATATAAAAGCTAAAATGTCTCTTAAAGCTCTGCCCCTTTAATTAGTGCATACTAAATAATTTAACTTCAGCCTACTACTACAACCATATTATTTACCAGCAACATAAAGTGAAACAGAGGCAGAGGTGTCCTGCCACAGTCAGTAACAAATAAACAGAAAACAGTAGTGGTGGTAGATAGACACAAAGCTTCATCAAACATCTGATCCACTGAACAAAGAGCTCCAAAAATCTTGATCCTACACTTCTCTTTTGTAAAGTAAATCTGAACAGCCGATATGGGCATCTACATCAACTATATGATTTGCCTGAGAAGCTGGACAGGACACAAAAAATTAAAAAATGTTTTTATTTTTTTTGTGTCGGCCTTAATTCTTTCGTGGCGGGCCGCCACAAATAAATGAATGTGTGGGAAACACTGCAATCTATGCAATATTTTTACCCCCAAAAAACACCATTACATATTCTGTAGACCACAAGAAAGTGTTTTATATGTCGAAAAAAAAACATGTGACCTCTTTAATAAAATGTAAAAAATTATAGATTGTAGCATACAATCATACAGCAAATGCATTTTGCTGTATGATTGTAATCATACAGCAAATGCATTTTGCTGTATGATTGTAATCATACAGCAAATGTTTAATGGACAAATGTTAATATGGATTTAATGTTTTTATTATTCATTTATTTTTCATCATGACAACCCCTGACCGCACATCTCTGCAGCATTGGTACCAAAGATGTACAATTTTAATTACTTCTTGCATCCTGCAGTAATGGATTTAATGAAGCAGCAGAGAATAAAATTAATTCTGACCAAACTAGTTTTCTGCTAAAATGGGCTGCTGTAAAATTTGAAAGAAATTGCATAAAGTCTAACCTCGCTGCCCCATCTCTTCCTGCAGTCAAGATCACGCTCTTCTACGTCGTCTTCTATGGCTGTTTGGCTGGCATCTTCATTGGCACTATCCAGGCCATGTTACTCACACTGAGCAACTACAAGCCCACATGGCAAGACCGGGTCGCACCTCCAGGTAAGTGCTGAGCAACCGCATTCCTTGTGTTCAGGACCGCTAGCTTTTGCATGTTTTCTCTGGATCACAGCAGAGCAGAATTAGATGTTTTCCACTTAGAGTAATGGGTGTGCAGTTAGGTTGTTAATAACAAGGTCATGTTATGTGTGAGTGTGTAAATAGTTAATGTGAGTTTTTAAAAAGATAGTTGCATGACAGATGAAGTAGGCTGAAGAAAGTTAGTGTGCCACCCTGTCACCAAAGAGCTGATTTAGCACTTAACTAATTAAACACGTCAGAACGAGGTACATAGAGTTGCAAGTTTTTCATGACAAGAATAACAATATTTTTTGCTAATAAATGTGTATTTTCATGTTTGTGTAGGACTCTCGCACACTCCGCGATCTGACAAATCCGAAGTTACCTTTAACCCCGGAAAGTTGGAAACCTACCTCTCTTACACAACGGCCCTGAAGAACTTCCTGGCTAAGTATGATGACGAAAACCAGAGCGACCAGATGAAGTTTGAAGACTGTGGCAGTACGTACACACATGCACATAAGACAAATGCCAGGCTAGGAAAGGGCTATTCATCGAAATTGTTCTAGGGGACACATTTCTAGAAAGCTAAGGCTCTGGGGGCAGGACTTCTTCCTTCACTATTATTACTGTTTTGAGAACCAGCATTCTCTGTAGTGGACATTTATTGCCTGGAGTTAAACTTTTCCGAAACAATATCCCTGTTACGTCAAATACAAGTGCCAAGTGCAATGGACGCTGGACTTTTGGAGGTTGAAATGTTAATGCAAGGGTCAACAAATTTGTTTATATTTGTTCAAGTGCCTCTATACCAGGGGTCTCAAACTCAATTTAGCCAGAGTCTGGGACAGGTTGGGCCACATCAGATATTTCACAAGAAAAGTTCCAACCTTTTCAAATGTCTTTATTTTTATTTTTTACCACAAAATAAATGGGAAAAATTAATAAGAAAATAAATGAATACATGTTTGGGGTTGTGGAATATATTTTAATTCCACTCAGTGTCACTGTTGTGTTTAGCCGACGCACAGAGTACACTTTGATGCACAAAGAACGTCATTTCCACGATGTGCGTCATACTTATACTTTTTCCTTTGTTTTTGCGCTTGATATTCATGTCTTTCATGATGACATAAACGCAATGGCATTTCTAGCTGGTACAAAGTACAGTGATAGCTAGTACAAAAAGGTGACTGCTCGCGGAGTGTTATCCACTGTGCTGTTGGGAAAAGAAGCGTAAATAAGACGGTGCTGCTGCTGTTGTTGTAAACGTAGTCCTAGAAACAAAAACAAAAAATGACATCAAATAGAACTATATATGGAGTGTTCATCGTGTGAGACAATGCAAATAACGCAATGCAAAAACAAAATACTGACCCACAAATAACGATATGACCCTATAATTGGTCCGGGTTATCGAGGACTGTTATTGGCGACGGAATGGTGTCACTATGTGACTACAGACTACATTAGGCTACATCGTTTTGATTCGTTTTGTCAGAGAGAGACGTATATAGGTATAATGTCCCGCTGGGCAGTAACTTCTAAAACATATTTTTGGGAAGTGTTGTGAACGCAGTGCACTGGGACAAATATCCGCTTGTGACCAATAGAAACGAGGCAGCCAGCCACGCATGGAAGAGAAAACTCCATTGCAATGCCGCTGTAACTTTTAATCATTGAGAAATGTTTCTCTGCTTGCATCAAGCCCGGTTGATGTCCTGCCCTCAAGAGCCATATGACCCACCGTGATTGGTAGGTTCGTTCAGCTTCACACACAACACTGTGCAGTGCCATTCATTTAAAACTCGTGGGCCGCACTAACACTTAAGGTGGGGGCTGAGAGTTTGAGACCCCTGCTCTATATGCTCTAGTGTGCCCTGGGCTAGGACCTTGTTGACTATGCTTGTCACATCTTTAGATGAGCCGGCAGCGTTCAAGAACCGAGGCGACTTGGAGAGCGACACAGGCGTAAGAAGGGCGTGCCGCTTCTCAAAGGACCTCCTCGGGGAATGCTCCGGCAAGGACGAATACTTTGGCTTCAAGGAGGGCAAACCTTGCCTGATTGTGAAGCTCAATCGGGTCGTTAACTTCTATCCAAGGGTGAGCGATCATGTTTTTGTTTTTGAGATGATGCATGCACTGACTAGGGATGCAATGATAAATGGTATTACTGATAACCGCCGTAGAACTCCAGACGGTTAGCTGTTTTAAATTAAAATGATCAAAACACTGTGATTGATAATCGCAATTTAATAAACTAGCGGACTGATTGCCGTTATATGTATGTAAGTATATATGTATGTATGCATACATACACACACACTAGGGTTGTACGGTATACCGATACAAATAAAGTACCGCCATGCTAATTGATTGACATCGGTACAATACTGCCTCTGAAAAGTACCTGTACCGTTCTTTCATCTGTGGCGAAGACTACAGAGGTTGAGTGTGTCAAAATACACACACAAAGTGCATACAAGCAATAACATCTTGGAGAGGAAGAACGTCAAAGACAATTCTACTGATTAATAAAGAGGGTGCTTGAAGCACAATATGGAGGTATACGGGCTTCAAAACTAACGATAAAGGTGACGCTTTAAACAAGGAAGCCCCGCTTCAAGTGTTGCTTTAAAACACGCCTCGCCAAACGTGGCGATTAGTATAACCACCTTTGCTTCAAACTTAGGTACACATTAGAATAATGAACATTCAGATCTGCACAATAAGTTATAAAGAGTGACATGTAGTTGTTACACCTGTCCTGCTATTTGGCTCCGGTCCCCATGGGGCCCGGCCGGGCACAGCCCGAAGAGGCAGCGTGGGTCCACCCTCCAATGCGCTCACCACCCATGGCAGGGGCCATAGAGGTCGGGTGCAGTGTGAGCTGGGCGGCAGCCGAAGGCAGGGCTCTTGGCAGTCCGATCCTCGGCTACAGAAGCTAGCTCTTGGGACGTGGAACGTCACCTCGCTGGGGGGGGGGGGAGGAGCCTGAGCTAGTGCGCGAGGTCGAGAAGTTCCGGCTAGATATAGTCGGACTCACTTCGACGCACAGCAAGGGCTCTGGAACCAGTTCTCTCGAGAGGGGCTGGACTCTCTTCCACTCTGGCGTTGCCGGCAGTGAGAGTCGACGGGCTGGGGTGGCAATTCTTGTTGCCCCCCCGGCTCAGAGCCTGCACGTTGGAGTTCAACCCAGTGGACGAGAGAGTAGCTTCCCTCCGCCTTCGGGTGGGGGGACGGGTCCTGACTGTAGTTTGCGCTTCCGCGCCAAACGGCAGCTCAGAGTACCCACCCTTTTTGGATTCACTCGAGGGAGTACTTGAGAGTGCTCCCCCGGGTGATTCCCTCGTTCTACTGGGGGACTTCAACGCTCATATTGGCAACGACAGTGAAACCTGGAGAGGCGTGATTGGGAAGAATGGCCGCCCGGATCTGAACCCGAGTGGTGTTTTATTATTGGACTTTTGTGCCTGTCACAGATTGTCCATAATGAACACCATGTTCAAGCATAAGGGTGTCCATATGTGCACTTGGCACCAGGACACCCTAGGCCGCAGTTCCATGATCGATTTTGTAGTTGTGTCATCGGATTTGCAGCCTCATGTTTTGGACACTCGGGTGAAGAGAGGGGCAGAGCTTTCTACCGATCACCACCTGGTGGTGAGTTGGCTGTGATGGTGGGGGAGGATGCTGGACAGACCTGACAGGCCCAAACGCATTGTGAGGGTTTGCTGGGAACGTCTGGCAGAGTTTCCTGTCAGAGAGCGTTTCAATTCCCACCTCCGGAAGAACTTTGAACATGTCACGAGGGAGGTGCTGGACATTGAGTCCGAATGGACCATGTTCCGCACCTCTATTGTCGAGGCAGCTGATTGGAGCTGTGGCCGTGAGGTAGTTTGTGCCTGTCGTGGCGGTAATCCTAGAACCCGTTGGTGGACACTGGCGGTGAGGGATGCCGTCAAGCTGAAGGAGTCCTATCGGGTTTTTTGGCTCATAGGACTCCTGAGGCAGCGGACATGTACCGACAGGCCAAGCGGTGTGCGGCTTCAGCGGTCGCGGAGGCAAAAACTTGGACATGGGAGGAGTTCGGGGAAGCCATGGAAAACGACTTCCGGACAGCTTCGAAGCGATTATGGACCACCATCCGCCGCCTCAGGAAGGGGAAGCAGTGCACTATCAACACCGTGTATGATGAGGATGGTGTTCTGCTGACCTCGACTGCGGATGTTGTGGATCGGTGGAGACAATACTTCGAAGACCTCCTCAATCCCACCAACACGTCTTCCTATGAGGAAGCAGTGCCGGGGAATCTGTGGTGGGCTCTCCTATTTCTGGGGCTGAGGTTGCTGAGGTAGTTAAAAAGCTCCTCCGTGGCAAGGCCCCGGGGGTAGATGAGATCCGCCCGGAGTTCCTTAAGGCTCTGGATGCTGTGGGGCTGTCTTGGTTGACAAGACTCTGCAGCATCGCGTGGACATCGGGGGCAGTACCTCTGGATTGGCAGACCGGGGTGGTGGTTCCTCTCTTTAAGAAGGGGAACCGGAGGGTGTGTTCTAACTATCGTGGGATCACACTCCTCAGCCTTCCCGGTAAGGTCTATTCAGGTGTACTGGAGAGGAGGCTATGCTGGATAGTCAAACCTCTGATTCAGGAGGAACAGTGTGGTTTTCGTCCTGGTCGTGGAATTGTGGACCAGCTCTATACTCTCGGCAGGGTTGGGTGCATGGGAGTTTGCCCAACCAGTCTACATGTGCTTTGTGGACTTGGAGAAGGCATCCGACCGTGTCCCTCGGGAAGTCCTGTGGGGAGTACTCAGAGAGTATGGGGTATCGGACTGTCTGATTGTGGCGGTCCGCTCCCTGTATGATCAGTGTCAGGGTCCGCATTGCTGGCAGTAAGTCGGACACGTTTCCAGTGAGGGTTGGACTCCGCCATGGCTGCCCTTTGTCACCGATTCTGTTCATAACTTTTATGGACAGAATTTCTTGGCGCAGTCAAGGCGTTGAGGGGATCCGGTTTGGTGGCTGCAGGATTAGGTCTCTGCTTTTTGCAGATAATGTGGTCCTGATGGCTTCATCTGTCCAGGATCTTCAGCTCTCACTGGATCGGTTCGCAGCTGAGTGTGAAGCGACTGGGATGAGAATCAGCACCTCCAAGTCCGATTCCATGGTTCTCGCCCGGAAAAGGGTGGAGTGCCATCTCCGGGTTGCGGAGGAGACCCTGCCCCAAGTAGAGGAGTTCAAGTACCTTGGAGTCTTGTTCACGAGTGAGGGAGGAGTGGATCGTGAGATCGACAGGCGGATCGGTGCGGCGTCTTCAGTAATGCGGACACTGTATCGATCCGTTGTGGTGAAGAAGGAGCTGAGCCGGAAGACAAAGCTCTCAATTTACCGGTCGATCTACGTTCCCATCCTCACCTATGGTCATGAGCTTTGGGTTATGACCGAAAGGACAAGATCACGGGTACAATCGGCCGAAATGAGTTTCCTCCGCCGGGTGGCGGGGCTCTCCCTTAGAGATAGGGTGAGAAGCTCTGCCATCCGGGAGGAGCTCAAAGTAAAGCCGCTGCTCCTCCACATCGAGAGGAACCAGATGAGGTGGTTCGGGCATCTGGTCAGGATGCCACCTGAACGCCTCCCTAGGGAGGTGTTTAGGGCACGTCCGACCGGTAGGAGGCCACGGGGAAGACCCAGGACACGTTGGGAAGACTATGTCTCCGGGCTGGCTTGGAAACGCCTCTGGATCCCCCGGGAAGAGCTGGACGAAGTGGCTGGGGAGAGGGAAGTCTGGGCTTTCCTGCTTAGGCTGCTGCCCCTGCGACCCGACCTCGGATAAGCGGTAGAAGATGGATGGATGGATGGATATAACTGTCATTGCTCTAAACATATTATATTATATAATTATTTCCCTATCCAAGGCTCTGATGACTTCACATCAAATATTCCATCAATCCATCCATTTTCTACCGCCTGTCGCTTTCGGGGTCACGGGGGTGCTGGAGCCTATCGCAGCTGCATTCGGGCGGAAGGCGGGTACACTTAGTCAAACCATTTAGTAAAGTCAAAGACAAATAAGGCAACAAGTGAAGTATCCCACACTTCTCTTTTGTCAAGTAAATCAGTACAGCAGATTTGGGCATCTACATCAACAATGTGATTTGCCTGAGTAGCTGGACTAACCTGACTCGCCAGATCCTTGTCGTTTGCTGAGCTCCACACATTGATCTGGGAGATCTCAATAGGAGATGTATTTCAAAAGGCGGGGCCTTGTAAATAAATCTTTGTATATGATTGGATAAACCACATGTCCGTTATCTTGAATGACGTGCTACTTCAACCACTCACATCGAAACAACCCATGACGCTGATGAGAGCGACGCTGGGAAATCCAAACCCGGTCGTAAGAAGAGCCAAAACATCCTTGCCACCAATAAACGCCTTCAAAACCGTTCTCTGTTCATCTTTTAAATAATTAATATTCGATTGATGAATCAATGTCAGCACACGACTCCTCGCTCTGTGCCGCCATTGTTGTTTGAATCAAACAGTCGCTTCGGCGCTACGTCACATCTATGAAATCCCGGCCGGCGATCTTGATTGGTTCATTATTTTTTGCTATCTGGAAGGAGTTTGCAATGCCTTCGAGCCCAGACCCTGGTGTTGAGCTCAGCGAACTACAAGGGTCTGGCAAGAGTCAGGTTATGGCTGGACAGGACATGTAGCAAAAAAAAATGAATGTATGGGAAATACCGTATTTATGTCAACGCCCCTCGGACTTGCTGAGACGTGGACATAAACGGGTTCACTGTAAAGGTCACTAACTGGGTTGTCTTTGTGTTCAGCCTCCTACCTCAAATGGAACCATCCCTGATGAAGCGCAACCCAAAGTGCAGCCCAATTTGATCCCCATCTACTGTACCCATAAGGTACTTCAAGTTAAGAAAAAAACCTTGGTGCAGATGTTGCATGTGGAGTTCTGTAATGATTTTGTCTTTCAGAGAGAGGAAGATGCTGGGAAAATCGGCGAGATTAAGTATTACGGCATCGGAGGTGGCTTCCCGCTGCAGTACTATCCCTACTACGGCAAACTGCTGCACCCCCACTACCTGCAGCCGCTAGTGGCTCTGCAGTTCGTCAACCTCACTAAGAACGCTGAGCTGCGTATTGAGTGCAAGGTTTTTGGTGACAACATCTCATACAGTGACAAGGACCGCTACCAGGGGCGCTTTGACATCAAGATCCAGGTCAACAGTTAATGGCCGCCACCGGGACCATAGAGCACTTTCCCGTTGCCGCATTTGCAGCCCTCTTGATCCACTTTTCCCCGCGTCCTTCAATCCTGACATAAAATAGACAAGTAGGTGGTGCTAAGTTGATCAGGTAGTCACTTGGCTCTTAGCTAATCTTAGCACATAATTGTAGTGGGAAATGTAACCATTGGGCTTCCCAAGCATATTTATTCTCCTGTAAGCGACATTTGGGCCCTTGTTCGTTCATGACTATACAAGTGGACTTCCATCAGTAGCTCCCACACTGACCATTAACTTCCCTTCTTGTCAATATCACTGCTTAGATACCTCGCTTTTCCGTCATTTTTCCTCGCGTGTCGACCACGCCCACTTAATAATTGGCTCGGTACACGCTCTAATGAAAAAGGCTGCACTCCAAGGAACTTCTTTCCTTTCTCCTGTTTGTCTTTTATGTCTGATCATAGGGGTCTTGTTTTATTGTGCCTTCTTTTTTGTGCTTAAATCACTAAAAGTGTGAAAGGATTTTATCAAATGCCTTTTTATTGATTTTTTTAGTTGTATTTTCCAGACCGTTAGAGATTTGGTCCCTCCTGCAGGACTCACGGTGCTGACTCAGCTATACTTTTGTCTTCTCTGGACTCCACCACAATTTTGTTGTGTGTGAATGTTTTAAGCCATCAAACATGGTGGACGAATTGTATATTTATACAGTTGTACATTTTGTTTCTGTGCGAAAATATTGTTAATGTATACATGCAATACCAAAGTGGCAATCTGTAAAGGGTTAAAATGTTGCCTCGCAACCTTTCAGTGGCTCACTCTTGAAATGTGGGGGGTGTTTTGAGCCATGAATGTAGTTGAAACGAGGGCGCTTAAATACCGCAATGTTCATGCATTTCAACAAAAAATACCTTGGAAGACTTTTGAGTCTTTTTGGTGATGAATGATCTTTTCTGAAACACTTGAACTTGTTCAACCATCATTTCCTGCACTCTTTGCCATTTAATCTATGATAGAAACAAATAAAATCATAATGTATATCCCTTGTGCTTTTTTTAATGACTACTTTGCACTGTAACCTATGCTATTTTATAAAGTTGGTGCACTTCTTGATAATAACATGACTGTGACAATTATTACAATACTAATATTGCTGACATATGCTGCTGCTCCCACATGTCACTTGACTAAATAAAAATAAATAGCTACATAATCTAAAGCTAATCAAAAAGTATTTTATTTTCCAACCATTGATAACATGCCCATAAGGCAATAACTATGTCTATTTTTCTGCAATGTCTGTTTTTCTTACAGTACTGGTGCTGAGGTACAGCCGGATCAAGTTCTCTGTAATTACAGGAGCTAAGAAGCCTAGTCAGCCACAAACAGAGGGATATTGTCTTCAGACTGGGTTGTTACTAAAGAAGTGTTTAATTCCGCCAGTGTGCTCAATGTTCGCTGTCTCTGATCCATCTGTGCTTAATAGCAAGTTATCAGAGTTGGAAGGTCCAATAAAATGTACAAAACCCTAAACCAGTGAAGTTGGCACGTTGTGTAAATCTTAAATAAAAACAAAATGCAATGATTTGCAAATCCTTTTCAACTTATATTCAATGAATTTAATGTTCGAACTGAGAAATTTTTTTTTTTTTTTGCAAATGATCGTTAACTTCGAATTTAATGGCAGCAACCCATTCCAAAAAAGTTGGCACAGGGGCATTTTTACCACTGTGTTACATGGCCTTTTCTTTTAACAACACTCAGTAAATGTTTGGAAACTGAGGAGTCCAATTTTTGAAGCTTTTCAGGTGGAATTCTTTCCCATTCTTGCTTGATGTACAGCTTAAGTTGTTCAACAGTCCGGGGTCTCTGTTGTGGTATTTTAGGCTTCATAAAGTGCCACACATTTTCAATGGGAGACAGGTCTGGACTACAGGCAGGCCAGTCTAGGACCCGCACTCTTTTACTATGAAGCCACGCTGTTGTAACACGTGAAATTGCTGAAATAAGCAGGGGCGTCCATGATAACGTTGCTTGGATGGCAATATTTTTTGCTCCAAAACCTGTATGTACCTTTCAGCATTAATGGTGCCTTCACAGATGTGTAAGTTACCCATGTCTTGGGCACTAATACACCCCCATACCATCACAGATGCTGGCTTTTGAACTTTGCGCCCAGAACAATCCGGATGGTTCTTTTCCTCTTTGCTCCGGAGGACACGGCGTCCACAGTTTCCAAAAACAAATTAAAATGTGGACTCGTCAGACCACAGAACACTTTTCCACTTTGCATCAGTCCATTATAGATGAGTTCGGGCCCAGCGAAGCCGGCGGCGTTTCTGGGTGTTGTTGATAAATGGATTTCGCTTTGCATAGTATAGTTTTAACTTGCACTTACAGATGTAGCGACCAACTGTAGTTACTGACAGTGGTTTTCTGAAGTGTTCCTGAGCCTATGTGGTGATATTCTTTACACACTGATGTCGGTTTTTGATGCAGTACCGCCTGAGGGATCGAAGGTCCATAATATCATCGCTTACGTGCAGTGATTTATTCCAGATTCTCTGAACCTTCTGATATTACAGACCGTAGATGGTGAAACCCCCAAAATTCCTTGTCGTTGAGAAATGTTGTTCTTAAACTGTTCGACAATTTGCTGACGCATTTGTTGACAAAGTGGTGACCCTCGCCTCATCCTTGTTTGTGAATGACTGAGCATTTCATGGAAGCTGGCACCCATCTGTTCCCAATTAGCTTGTTCACCTGTGGGATGTTCCAAATAAGTGTTTGATAAGCATTCCTCAATTTTCTCAGGCTTTTTTTCCACTTGTGCCAGCTTTTTTTAAATATGTTGAAGGCATCAAATTCCAAATGAGCTAATATTTGCAAGAAATAAAGTTCTCCAGTTCAAACTTTGAAATATCTTGTCTCTGCAGTGTATTTAATTGAATAAAAGTTAAAAAGGATGTGCAAATCATTGTATTCTGTTTGTATTTACTATTAACACAACGTGCAGACTGCACTGGTTTTGGGTTTTGTCCATAAGTATAATATATTTAGGATTTTCATGTGAATAAATTATGAATCTGATTCTTTTTTTTTTTAATTAATCACAATTTCATCATGTCTGAAGTATGCCCATGTTCACTGTATTGGGCCAACAGAAATAAACAATTATATATACACTAAACACACATTTAAACACTTGTTTTTGCAGCTATTTTTCATTTGTGAACTCAAACCTTTGCTATGTACACAACAACATGGCTAATTCCTCTTAAATATTGTTTTCAAGTCTGTCTCAATAAGCACTTGTGTTTTGCTGAGATGTGGCAGGTTTGGCATATCAAGATGCTGATTAAACAGCACAATTTTGCACAAGTGTGCCTAATGGCCACAATAAAAGGTGTTGTTAAAATGTTTTTCCCGAATTAGTCCAGCGGATCCAGCTGGATATTGCTAGGACCTGTAATACAGTATAATGTCGATCCAGAGCATCCCAAACATGCTCAGTGGGTGTTATGTCTATTGAATATGCTGACCATAAAGTGATGGTTGAGGATGAATGCCACAACAATGGGCATATCATCACGGTATATCAGTGCATTCAAAATACCATCAATAAAATGGTGTTTGTTGTCCATAACATAAGTTGGGCCCAACCATAAGACTTCACAATGCACTTATGTTGTGACTGTGATCTTTTTTCTGGGTGTGCAATACGATAGCTAGTGACTTTTGTTTTATTTGATCTTTTATCTATCATTGCGCAATATGTAGTCCGTCCATCCATCCATGTTCTACCGCTTGTCCCTTTTTGGGGTCGCAGGGGGTGCTGGAGCCTATCTCAGCAGCATTCGGGCAGTAGGCGCGGTACGCCCTGGACAAGTCGCCACCTCTTCGCAGGGCCAACACAGATAGAAAAAATGTTTGTTTTTCATTATGCATTACTTCTTTATTGTATGTAAAAACCTGCACTGCAACAACCCCATTGTGGGATAAAAAAAAGTCTACAAAAAAAAATGACATTGACATTAGCAAACTGCTCACCCACACAAGGTCATATTCACTGTAAATATATCCTGTGGTGTACCTCAGGGATCAATACTAGGACCTAAATTATTCAATCTCTATATAAATGACATTTGTAAAGTTACAAAAGATTTAAAGTTAGTATTATTTGCGGATGATACAACAGCGTTTTGTTCAGGAGAGAACACACAGGAGATAATACAAATAATAACAGAAGAAATTAACAAATTAAAAAGATGGTTTGACAAAAACAGACTATCGTTGAATCTTAGTAAAAACTAAAATAATGCTATTTGGTAACAGTAGAAGAGAAAGTCAAACACAAATACAAAAAGACGGAATAGAAATTGAAAGAGTAAACGAAACCAAATTTCTAGGTATAATGATTGATGATAAATTGAACTGGAAATCTCACGTAAAAAATACACAACATAAAGTTGCAAGAAACACGTCAATAATGAATAAAGCAAAACATGTTCTAGACCAAAAATCCCTTCATATTCTCTACTGCTCACTAGTGTAACCATATCTGAGCTACTGTGTAGAAATATGGGGAAATAATTACAAAAGTACACTTCATTCATTAACGGTGTTACAAAAAAGATCAGTCAGAATAATACATAATGTTGGATATAGAGAACAAACAAACCCTTTATTTATTGAATCAAAAATACTGAAATTCCACGACATAGTGAATTTGCAAACAGCTAAAATTATGCACAAAGCAAACTATAACCTGCTACCCAAGAATATACAACAATTCTTCTCAAAAAAAGAGGAGAAATATAATCTTAGAGAAAAACGTAATTTAAAACATTTGTTTGCACGTACAACACTTAAGACCTTCAGTATATCAGTATGTGGAATGAAATTATGGAATGGATTAAGCAAAGCAATCAAACAATGTACTAATATGATACACTTCAAGAAACTCTTCAAACTTAAAGTGTTTACAAAGTACAAAGAAGAAGAACCATGACAAACATTCTCAATTTATTTCATCCATCCATTCATTCATTCTTAAAGTAATCTTACTTATCTCATCATATGAAATATGACTTACTTCACCAATTATTATTATTAAATTCTTACTATTATTCATTTATTTATTTTTATTGTGATTACTCATGGAGTTTATTGTGAAAAAATTGTGAACAGGAAGTGAACAAAAAGTTTTGCAACTGTTATGTAAAGAAAAGGGGTAGGATTAAATAAGCTCTGCTTCTTCCTACTCCTTTTCGAACATGTTGAAAAGAAACTGGAAATTGTGATGTATCCTGTTGTATGCTTGCATGTTCGAAATAAACTCAAACTCAAACTCAAACTGTATGCTATCTGCCCTTAAACAGTGAAAACCGGTATTCATCGGTGAAGAGAACACCTGTCCAAAGTGTCAGTTGCTATTGAATGTGGGCATGCACCTATACAAGTAATTTAAGAAGACAAACTGCAGTAATGTTTGAACTCCAATGAGGATGACGAGCATGCAGATGAGCTTTCCTGATGTGGTTTCTGACAGTTTGTGCAGAAAGGATTTGGTTATGCAAACCGATTGTTGCAGTAGCTGTCTGAGAGGTTGATCTAAGACCGTCTTGAAGGTGATTATGCTAGATGTTGAGGTCTTGAATTGGTGTGGTTGCATGTGCTCTGCGGTTGTGAGGCCGGTTGGATGTACTGCCAAATTCTCTGACACACCTTTGGAGAGCTACAGTATGGAAAAAATAATATTATTAAATTCACAGGCAACAGTTCTGGTTGACATTCCAACAAATTAAAGGCATAGTGTTGAGTATTAAACTCTGCGACTGTTTTTTTTTTTTATATTGACCACGCTGGGGTTCCGGTCAGAGAACACACAGTCACAATTTGGACTCTTCCAACTTTAATGCATATTGGTTTAGGTTCATTTAGTATCTGTAAACCACAAGCAAACACCCATCAACATTTATGTCATTTAACTAAACAACAATATAAATATATATGCCTATATATATGCTCAAAGTAAAATACTAGAGACATAATATATTGCATTTCCACAATGGCATGTGAGCTAGCCACATTAGCAGCAGCAATGCTATCCTTAACAGGGAGATGTTAGCTCGTAGCATTCTGACAACACAGTACCAATAATATTATTAAAACACCACTAAATGTTACACAAACACAGGGATGTCTATTAATAAACTAAATTAGGGCATCTCTATCCTCCTTCAAAACCGCAATAAAAGTACACCTCCAGGCAACTTGAACCCTAAACTAACACCCTCTTCGGATTGTAAATAATCAAATGTAGATACTTTTTCTTATGCTTTCTGATCTCTCTCTCTCTATGTCCACTACTTGCTGTACATATCCTACCAAGTCAGACCTACACTGTTTCAATGTCCATTTCTCTGTTCTCAATTGTTGATGACTGAAGTGATGATAACAACCAAACCTAACCCCCCCCCCCCCCTAAATCCCACACCCCGGATTGTAAATAATGTAAATAATTCAATGTATATACTCTGATGATTATCTTGTGTGATGACTGTATTATGATGATAGTATATATCTAATAGTATATATCTGTATCAGTGACGTGCGGTGAGGTTCATGGCTGGTGAGGCACTGACTTCATCACAGTCAGATTTACAAACATGTGAATCCTAAAGAGTATCTTATTCACCATTTGATTGGCAGCAGTTAACGGGTTATGTTTAAAATCTCATACCAGCATTCTTCCCTGCTTGGCACTCAGCATCAAGGGTTGGAATTGGGGGTTAAATCACCAAAAATGATTCCCGGGCGTGGTGCCGCTGCTGCCCACTGCTCCCCTCACCTCCCAGGGGGTGATCAAAGGGATGGGTCAAATGCAGAGGACAAATTTCACCACACCTAGTGTGTGTGACAATGCATGGTACTTTAACTTAACTTTAACTTTACACATACAAACTGTAGCACACAAAAAAGCACATTTAATAAAAAAATGTTTATTATGGTCTTACCTTTACTTATAAAGGAAGTCCATGCGCCGCTCCTTCTGAACAAAAGCATCGATAACTTGTTTATAGAAGTCTTCCTTATCTTTCTTCAGTTTTAAAAGTCTCTCTGTCTCGATGGAGATCTTCCTTTAATTATTACCTCCTGCTTCTAATGAAAGTCCAGTTTAAAAAACTGTTCTGCCCTCACTATATGTGTTGAGGTTATACAGCTTTGCAGACAGCTAACAACCAATCCAGGACGTTCTAATAAAGTTCCAAAGCAGATGAATCCATTTAGGCTCTTTATTGTTGTTGATCTTGCTCTGTCTTGCACTGGACTTTTATTTTATTTTTTGTAAAACTGAAATACACACAATGACAATGTATAAGCTATATGATTCAATCAACACACTGAAATGCAATACACAATATGTAAACATCAGCTCCACACAAATACACAGCACCACCATTAAACAAACACTGCTGAGTATTGAAACTATTTCTATGGTGGAAATACACGACCGGCAGCCATTTTAAGTCCTCAAACATCCATTAAATTAGGGGGGAATTGTTTTTTTTTTGTGGGTTTTTTTCATAAACAAATACAATCATGTGTACTTTACGGACTGTATCCTTGCAGACTGTATTGATCTATATTGATATATAATGTATATATTGTGTTTTTTATGTTGATTTAAATAAAAAAAATAAAAAAATTACATATATATATATTTATTTTATTTTTTATTTCTTGCACGGCCCGGTGGTTGGGGACCACTGTGCTACAGCACATCTTCAACATGAGCCTTAGGCTGCAGAAAGTCCCCACACTGTGGAAAACCTCATGCGTGGTCCCCATCCCTAAGTGCACGCGACCCAGCACGTCGAAGGACAACAGGCCGGTGGCTCTAACCTCCCATATCATGAAGACCATGGAGAGGTTGGTCCTGGAACAACTCCGCCCTACAGTCAAGCCCCACCTGGACCCACTCCAATTCGCCTACCAGCCCTGACTGGGAGTGGAGGACGCAGTCATCCACCCGCTGAACCGAGCCCACACCCACCTAGACAAGACTACTGGGTGTGAAGTTGGAGACGATGCCGGTGGAGGCACCCTTGGTGTCCTGGGTTGTTGATTACCTGACTGACAGACCACAGTACGTGCGACTGCAGGACTGTGTGTCCGACAGGCTGGTCAGCAACACCGGGGCCCCGCAGGGCACAGTCCTCTCCCCCTTTCTCTTCACCATCTACACCACCGATTTCCACTATCAGTCAGTCCTGCCACTTTCAGAAGTTTTCTGATGACTCTGCGATAGTGGGGTGTATTGAGGATGATGACGGTGAGGAATACAGGGCACTGGTGGAGGACTTTGTCACATGGTGTGGAAAGAACCACCTCCAGCTTAATGTGACAAAGACCAAGGAGCTGGTTGTGGACCTGGAAAGGAGGAGGAGTACTCCGGCGACCCCTATTTCCATCAGGGGGGTCGATGTGGACATGGTTGAGGATTATAAATACCTCGGTGTACACATGGACAACAAGCTGAATGGGTCAAAACACGCGGAGGCACTCTACAAGAAGGGACACAGCCGCCTCTACTTCCTCAGGAGGCTAGGATCCTTCAACGTCTGTACAAAGATGTTGAAGATGTTCTACAAGTCGGTGGTGGCGGGTGCCTTCTTGTACGCCGTGGCCTGCAGGGGCAGCGGGCTGAGAGCGAGGGATGCAAACAGACTGGCCAAGTTGGTAGAGAAGGCCAGTAACGTGGTGGGAGTGGAGCTAGACTCTCTGGCGGTGGTGTCAGAGAGGAGAAGTCTAGCAAAACTCCTAGCCATTATGGACAACACCTCCCACCCACTACACTTGGACCTTGCGTGGAGAATGAGCACATTCAGTGGAAGGCTCAGACTCCCAAAATGCAACACGGAACGACAAAGGAGGTCCTTCATACCGACAGCCATCAGACTGTATAATGCATATGTTCCTTGACTGCACTTAAATGTAGAGCAGGATGTCCAAAGTGCGGCCCGGGGGCCATTTGCGGCCCGCAGGTCATTTTTTAATGGCCCCACGGCCCATTTTAAAATACGATTAAAAAAATTAAAAACATAAAAAGTGGTATGAAAGACCAAACAGGTGAAATGTAAAAAGAAAATGTTGCAATGTTTACTCTAATAACACAAAGCTGCCATGCAAGCTGTTTCTTTCTTAAAAAAATAATAATGAATCAAAATCAATGTTATTATGAATTATTGACCTATCCAAGGCTCCAATTACGTCACATTAAATATTGCACTTTGAGATATTTTTTTGGGAAAATGTTGCATATTTTGTGTTTGCCAAATAAAAAATTGAGCTTTTTTTTTATTTTTTAAAAGAAGGGCCTAAAACAAACAAACAAAAAACATAAACAACAATACAACGTATAATTGACGGATAGATCTGAAGTTGATCTCGAGATTATTGTGTTAAAAGTAAACAGTAAAAAAAATTTATAATTTATTTTTTAACATTTTAATGAGTAGGACCCTTTTGGTTCCCCAATAATAATTGTGTGATTTGTTTTTAAGTGTCATTGCTCAAAAAATAATAATGAATTAAAATCAATGGTGTTATGAGTTATTGACCTTTTTAAGGCTCCAATTATTATATAATCTGAAATATTCCTCTTAAAAATTTTATTGGGTGAAAATATTGCATATTTTGTGTTTTTTCCATAAAAAACAGGGTTTTCTTTGACAAAAAGAGCATACGACTTAAATCTTTAAAAACGTTATATTGACAGTAGAGATGCACGGATAGGCAATTATTTCATCCGCAACCGCATCACAAAAGTCGCCATCCACCCGAACTAACATTTTATCAAAACCACAACTGCCTGCCACCCGCCACCCACCCGTTGTTATATATCTAATATAGACGATGCAAGGCATTCCTGTTAAAGAAAGGAGACTGATCCAATGCAGCAGAGACATTCAATGCGTGCCACGCATTAATATCTCTTGGCCACGCATTAGAGGCTAAGAGATATTAATGCGTGATAATATTATTTACCATTATCATAATATTATTGTCATTTCCATTAAGAAAGTGTTGATTATTATTGTTGCCAGGCTTCACTCTCATGTAAGGGGGGAAATACAACAAGCATGTTGAAACATGTTCAGGCCGTACATAACCTGAAGGTTAGAGAAAGGTTTCGTGGAAAAGCAGCGACAGAGATGACGAAGCAAACCCCTCTTCCTCTGCTTCAACCTGCAGCGGCAATTCCAGTGATAGTGCTGGTGAGTAACTAACGTTAACTGTTGCCGGTTAATTTCCATATCTGCTCACTCGTAGCCTTTAGACTAAAATAACGTTACCTCTTATGTCAACGAGGACTGCAGTAATGTTAGCTAGACTAACGTTACCTAAGCATGGTCAGTGGTTAACGGTAACGTTAACGTTAGCCTTTTTGTATGTGTCTGATAACGTTAACGTTATCTTGTAGCCTACACCACTCCAGAGTTTGCAGGTCTGTCTAATAAACTAGTGCTTTCTTTCTTTCTTTAGTTTATTTTGTACATGAACAAACTTACAGCATAACACATCACAGTTTCATATCATTTCACTTTACATCATGTCCGAAAAGGAGTAGGAAGAAGTAAAGCTTATTTAATCCTATCCCTTTCCCACTTCAGAGTGTTTACAAATATATACATCATTTACTGACCTTTTTATAATAACATAATATCTGTGAATTAGTATATACAACAGTTTTGTAATATGTAATTAATTAATTCAGTCATTGTTAATATACTGAGATGAAGAATATCTTATTTTCAATAAGGTTGAAAGTATTTCTCATAATTCTTCTTTGTAAGCACTATTAATTTTAACAACCTCTAAAGTGGATCATATCAGTACAATGTTTAACTTAATTACTTAATCTATTCCATCATTTAATTTCACATACTAATGCTAAAGACTTAATAACAGACACCCTAGTCTTCACATTCAGGTAATTTCCCCCCTAATTATATGCTGTGTCTGTCCCTCATTTTCCCTCCAGGACAAGGACGTGCAGTCTTTCCTGGAGGAGGCCACACTGATGGACCCCAGAAGGATGTTCCAATAGCAGCAGAAGTGCACTTTTTGGAGAACTGTATTATTTTCAGTTTCGTGCCCAAGGGACTGATTTTATTTAACACTATATTATTATTTATACACCTATAGTGATCACAGAGACAGGTTGTTTTTGTGTTACTGTATATATTTGTTTTTCTGAAAAATCCCACTTAATATACTTTGGGTAACAACAGTCAATATTTTTTTTTTTTTTTTTTTTTTTTAGGGGGGTAACAACAGTCAATATTTATTTATTTATTTTATTTATTTTTTTCTTATAAAATAAAAGTGAGCTTTTGTTAAACCAAATATTGTGTTGTTTTTTTCATATACAACAACCTATCTGGATTCGATAAGAGAATCGATAAGGAATCGGTTCGATAAGAGAATTCGAGAATGGGCTCAAACTCAATAATTTCTTATCAAACATCATCCCTACCCATGTGTTTTTTTTATGCGTTGCAGCGGCACCAATAGTTAATGTGACAGCGTGCACGTGTCATAATTATAACGGTCAACTGGGTAAAAAAAATAAATCTAGATAACGGTCCTCCTGGGTCGACGCAAATAGGAACCGATACCAAAAAATACAGGTACCCGTACAAAAAAAAGTATTTTTGGTGAAGAAAATCTAAATTCAGAGGACTTCTGGTTGAGTGTGGCCAATGCATGGCATGCTTAGCAGGGGCTCTGTGGAAATGTTGACTTTTTTAGATTTTATTGGCACTTTTACTAATTCTAGCCGTCAACTCAACTCTACCATACTTTTTACTGACCTGTCGTGTGTAACTTCTTTTTCGTGGATTGCACCTGCGAATTCCGTGATGTCTGGCTGAGGGAAGCCAGGCCGCTCCAGGCCTCCTATGTCTCCGGATCCAGATACCATGGAGGAGTCGGTCATCTCCTCAGCCCATTGTAGGTGGATAAATCAGAAGATGGAAGAAATGTGAGACAACATCCTCTACAATCTTAAATCTGAGTAGAGATAGCGGCTGTTATGGAGCCATTCGAGAGCATTCTCTCATCCCATAGTGGGGCCATTGCTAGCATGGAGCTCACTGCTAATGCTAATGCTAACGAGCTAACCAATCTCTGTACAAGCGTCAACAAGCTAACTGCCAACGTGGCTCTCCACTCTACAAAATGCGATGATCTGTAGGGTGGCTTGAGGTGGAATAACATCCGAGTGGTGGGCCTTCCTGAGGGCGATGAGGACCCCCGTTCGACTGAGTCCTCCGCTTAATTCTTGCAGGAGGTCCTTAAACTTGACAACAAGCCCATGCTGGACCGTGCCCACTGGACCCTCCGCACCAGGCCCAAAGACGGTGAACTCCCTAGATCCCATTCCCTCTTCTCTGCTCAAAAGTCACAACAAATGTATAGACCCCGTCATAACCAAAATAATCAACCTCTCCCTCAGTCCCCCCTTCTCTTAAAACAGCTCCTATCCAACCCCTTCTGAAAAAAAAGTATTGATCCCAAACCTCTTTCAATTACAGACCAATCTCTAACCTTCTGTCATGTCTGTGTGATCATGTTTTGTTTTAGTCCTGTTCGGTTTTGTTTTTGAACTCCTTGTGCACTTTTGTTTGGGTTGTCACCATAGTAACCCATTAGTTTTCACCTGTCATGTCACGCACCTGTTTCACGTTTAGAGTCACGCACCTGTTTTCACTGATCATGTCACTATTTAAGCCTGTCTGTTTCTGTTGTTTGTCCTGGTGACATCCTCTATCATTTCATACCATGCTTCATCCATCCATCCATGCTACTACTACCCACAAGATTAATGTTTATTATAGTTTATTCTTCATGCCAAGTAAGTTTTTGTTATTGTTCATAGTTTTTTGCCTTTCTGCATGTCTTTTGTGTTCATAGTCAAGTTTTGTACTTCCGCCATTGTGCGCGCCTTTTGTTTATTCTTTTTTTGAGTGTTAATATTAAATCATGAATCTAAATTCACGTCTCGCCCGCGCCAACTTTCCGTTGCCTTCTGTAAAAACAAATCCCAAGGACCAAGTCCTGACAGAATGTCACCAACATAACAGTTTTTCAGCACGAAAGTTGGACAGTTTGGACGAGGCAGCGTGGGAGGTCCCCTGCACCATGGAGGAGGAAACGCTGCGCTACTCCTCCGTGGAGCGCAGAGACTCTATTTGGTCCCAGGACGGCGCTGCGTCACCGCAGTCCCGGAAGCGCCGCTCCCAATGAAGGACGTCAGGGAGGGCTTCCGCAAGCAGAGAGGAGACGCCGCTCCCACAAGCCCCTTCCCCTCCGGGCGGAGCAAGCAGCAGCCAGCCCGGCTTCACCCTGATGACGTCACAGACTAGGATTTTTTTTTCAATACTTTTTCTTTTGATCACTCACCTCCAGCAAAAGACTCTAGTCCCATAAACATGATAAAACACTATCAGAACTTGCTTTTGGACATTAGAGCAAGTCAATCCAAGCCACCCAAATTCCATGCCCCGCCCCCCAGGACTCAAGTCCAAGTCACAATTTTTATTTTTCACCCAATAAAACCCAGGTAGAAGAAAAAAGACTTTGTGGACAATTTAAAGGGGATGTTTCTTCCCCCTCCTGATCTCCCTCCACCCACCCCAAGAAACGGTTCCAGACAGCGGGGAGCGCATCTGGTATCCGCTCCTTGAGGGGGGGCTAGGGCTGGGAACTGTTCAGGTGGGGTCGCTCAGCGTCATACCAAGCCACAGCCTTTAGCACGGCCGCCACCACCAGTTTTTTGGCCTGCCAAGCTACGGCCGCCACCACCAGTCTTTCGGCCTGATAAGCCGCAACCTCCGGTCCGGCCACCACCACCAGTCTTCCGGCATGCCAAGCCGCAACCCCCAGCTAGGCCACCTCCACCTGCACCACGGCCAGCTCCACGACCAAGTCCAAGGCTAGCACCAGCTCCAAGGCTAGCACCACACCAAGTTCCATGCCAAGCTCCAGTGCTGCCAGTAGCAGCTCCACGCCAAGCTCCAGGGCTGCCAGTAGCAGCTCCACGCCAAGCTCCAGTGCTGCCAGAAGCCGGTACCTGCTCCACGACGCCAAGTGCCGCCAGTCGCAGCTCCACGACGCCAAGTGCCGCCAGTCGCAGCTCTACGATGCCTAGTGTCGTCAGTCGCAGCTCCACGACGCCAAGTGCCGCCAGTCGCAGCTCCACGACGCCAAGACCCCCAAGCCAAGACCAAGACCCCCCATGCCAAGACCAAAATCCCCCATGCCAAGACCAAGCACCGCCATGCCAAGACCAAGCACCGCCATGCCAAGACCCTCCAAGCGGCCAAGACCCTCCAAGCGGCCAAAACCCTCCAAACGGCCAAGACCAAGACCCGCCATGCCAGGACGCGCCACGCCAAGCTTCGCCGCCCGACACGCCACGCCAAGCTTCGCCTACTGCTTCGTCTGCTGCACCCGCACCTGCGTCATCTGCTGCTTCCACGCCTGCCACAATGACGCGCCTGCCTTCTCGTCGGCCACGGATATGGCCGCTACCTGGTCGTCCGCCACGCCAAGTGCGCCCACCTCATCGTCCGCCACGGATGTGGCCCTTCCCGGGTCGCCCACTTCGCCTGCGGCAGCAGGGTTCCACTCGCCGCCGCCACATGACTATGCCTCTGTGGATTCGGGGCCACTTGGCCTGGCGACCCACCGCCATGTCCCCCTCCCGCCCTCCCATGACTCTTGTTCATTTTTTGTGTTTTGGACATCTGGGATCTGTCCGTAAGGGGGGGGGGGGCTCTGTCATGTCTGTGTGATCATGTTTTGTTTTAGTCATGTTCGGTTTTGTTTTTGGACTCCTTGTGCACTTTTGTTTGTGTTGTCACCATAGTAACCCATTAGTTTACACCTGTCATGTCACGCACCTGTTTCACGTTTAGAGTCACGCACCTGTTTTCACTGATCATGTCACTATTTAAGCCTGTCTGTTTCTGTCGTTCGTCCTGGTGACATCCTCTATCATTTCATACCATGCTTCATCTATCCATCCATGCTACTGCTACCCACGAGATTAATGTTTATTATAGTTTATTCTTCATGCCAAGTAAGTTTTTGTTATTGTTCATAGTTTTTTGCCTTTGTGCATGTCTTTTGTGTTCATATTCAAGTTTTGTACTTCCGCCATTGTGCGCGCCTTTTGTTTAATCTTTTTTTGAGTGTTAATATTAAATCATGTATCTAAATTCACGTCTTGCCCGCGCCAACTTTCCGTTGCCTTCTGGAAAAACAAATCCCAAGGACCAAGTCCTGACACCTTCCATTCATATCCAAAACTCTCAAAAAGTTGTCTCCTCACAGCTCCATAATCATCTCAAAACTAACAGTCTATATAAGAAATTCCAATCTTGTTTACGCCCCTCCCACAGCACAGAAACAGCTCTCATCAGAGTAAACGGCTTAAAAATCCCATAAAAGGAAGTAAGATATTACATTATCTCCGTAATCTGGATGCCCAGATGATCTTCTGGCAGAATACTCATGTTAAACCTTCTGATCACTTGAGGCTGAGGGGAGGATATATAGGACAGACTTACCACCCTTCATTTTCAGGCAAATTAAGGGGAGTTGCCATTTTGATACATAAATCTGTTCCTTTTGCACACTCAAATAAAATTTCTGATCCCAATGGGAGGTACGTTATCGTCACTGGCCATATTTTCAACACCCCAGTAGCCCTCATAAATGTTTATGATCACAACTATGAAGATGACACCTTTTTTAAACATCTTTTAATGAATGTCCCTGACTTGTCAATGTACTATTCAATACTAGGAGGAGACTTTAACTGTTGGTTCAATCCCCAGCTCTATCGCTCATCACCCAAAACTTGCCCACCGTCAAAATCCGCTAAGGTAATTCAGGCTTTTATGGAAAAATGTTCTGTTTCATACATTTGCCGCTTTTTTAATCTCTCTACAAGTGAATATTCCTTCTTCTCTAATGTTCATCACACATCACACAGACTTTTTTGTGGTCTTCAACAATACTTCCGGGATGTCGGCCTCTGTACTCTGGGAGGCGTTGAAGGCATACATTAGGGGGGAAATAATATCCTATACAAGTTATGAGAAAAAAACTCAGGAATAAAAAATTGACAAGTTTGACACGACTATTAGATAACTTGTACTGTACCTCTCAAAACCCAGACACTTTTATGGAAAGGCTCTCTCTACAGGCAGAACTTGATGTCCTTGTGACAGACCTTGCTAGCGAACAAATACTTTGTTTAAGATCACAGTTTTATAAACATGGTGATAAAGCTGGTGAACTATTACAGCTCATCAACTACGCCAGATATCAGCATTCCATTATATTCCATAGATTAAATCCAATTCAGGTATAGTTACGGATGATGTTGAGATTAATAATGTATTTAGGAATTTTTTTTCATCCCTTGACTCATATTCTTGATGTTTTTATTTGCCAATCTGGACATCCCCTCGGTTGATCAGTCTGCTGCGGTAGAGTTAGAGAGACCAATTACTGCTGCATAATTTAAATGTTGCAGCGTTATCACTTTTATTGAATCTGCCCGACTTGACCAGATAGCTATCCTCCTGAATTTTTCTAAAATGTTTATTATTGGACATTGAATCCCTTGAGTCTGGCCGCCTCCCGCAAACGCCCAACCAAGCTTCAATTTCTCTCCTATTGAAAAAATACAAGGACCCTTTGTCGTGCACATCGTATCGCCCTGTTAGTCTGTTAAATGGGGACTTTAAATTATTATCCAAACTACTGGCTTCACATCTGGATACTATTCTCCCTTAAATTATCAATGTGGATCAAATCGATTTCATTCGGAATAGGCACTCCTTTTCTGATCTTTGACGTCTTTTCAATATATTGTATGATGAGCATGCTCTTAAAACTGAAGAGGCAGTGATATCTATGGATGCTGAAAAGGCATTTGACCGAGTGGAGTAGAATGATCTATTTTTTGTCCTGGAGAGGTTCGGCTCCGGCAACAGTTTTTTTTCATGGATTAAGCTCTTATATTCATCTCCTGAGGCCTTGGTCAGGACGAATAATATTAAATCTGAATATTTTCGCCTTTCCCGTTCCACACGGCAGGAATGCCCCTTAAACCCATTGCTTTTTCCTCTTGCCATTAAGCCTCAGTCAAAAGCGCTTCGTACCATACTGCGTATTACGGGTGTGTGTAGACACACTATGCAGGTGTCAGTCTCTCTCAATGCAGATGACCTCCTTCTATATGTCCGGGAAATCTTTTTCTCGGTCCCACCTGCTTTAAGTACTCTCCAAACTTTTGGACATGTGTCTGGCTACACATTGAACTTGGGTAAAAGTGAAATATTTCCTATAAATTCTGCTGCTAAGAAATATTCTCTGCACAAATTTCCTTTTAAATTGCCTTGCAAAGTTTCACATACTTGTGTGTCCAAGTTACACATACTGTACATACGCTTACAGAGCTTTTTAAAGTGAACTTTGTTCCACTTTTGACCAGAATCCAGGGAAACTTTAATTTTCCTATTTGTTCCAGTGAATACCACTTTTTCTCCCTCAGTCCTTCTTTCGTAAATTAGATAGTCAGATTTTAGACTTAATTTAGAATAAAAAAGACTCACAGATTACATAATCAATATTTAAATAGACCTAAATCGTCGGGAGGATGAGCACGACCAAACTTTCGGTTTTATTACTGAGCAACCAACATTAGAATTCTTAAATATTGTCTGCAATATGCAGCACTTGATCCCCCTCTGTTATGGCTGGTTATGGAGGGTAACTCAACTAAACCAGTATCTCTTAGGCCTCTGGTTCACTCTCCCATCCACTGTTGTACTTCCATTTTTGCAAAAAATGTAATCGTAAAAACGTAATTCAGAATTTGTGTTCAGTTTAAGCGCTCTTTTGGCTTGAAGACTGTTTCTAGTCTTGCCCCCATCACTGCCAACCAGGGGCATCACTAGCTTTTAAGGACAGGGGGGGCTTAGCCCCCAGGAGATGCACAGGATGCGAGCGAACGTCGCGCACGAGCACAAAACTTCACAAACGTCTAACAAAGACTTGGAAATTATTCATTGTTATTATTATTATTTCAGTCGGTTTATTTTCAATCTGTGTTCAGTACAACAACAAACATGGGTTAGCACAGTGACATTTGTTTACAGCATCAACCAGAAACAATTACTTGCATGATCCTTCAAGATACACTGAAACACAGTGAATGAATAACATAGAGCTCTATGTTATTCATTCACAACATAGAGGCTAATAATAGAGGCAATAATTGTTTGTTCCCAAATATTTTGAAGTTGCACAGATTACATTTTGGGCACATACAGTATGTGACTAAAATGGTTGTAAATTCAAGCCCTGGAAATATTACTTAATTACTTGAATTAAAGTAATATCTGGATCGGGATAATTTGGCTTATATATAATATATTTTATATATGCACTACCATTCAAAAGTTTGGGGTCACATTGAAATGTCCTTATTTTTGAAGGAAAGGCACTGTACTTTTCAATGAAGATAACTTTAAACTAGTCTTAACTTTAAAGAAATACACTCTATACATTGCTAATGTGGTAAATGACTATTCTAGCTGCAAATGTCTGGTTTTTGGTGCAATATCTACATAGGTGTATAGAGACCCATTTCCAGCAACCATCACCCCAGTGTTCTAATGGTACAATGTGTTTGCTCATTGGCTCAGAAGCTAATTGATGATTAGAAAACCCTTGTGCAATCATGTTCACACATCTGAAAACAGTTTAGCTCGTTACAGAAGCTACAAAACTGACCTTCCTTTGAGCAGATTGAGTTTCTGGAGCATCACATTTGTGGGTCAATTAAACGCTCAAAATGGCCAGAAAAAGAGAACTTTCACTTTCGACAGTCTATTCTTGTTCTTAGAAATGAAGGCTATTCCACAAAATTGTTTGGGTGACCCCAAACTTTTGAACGGTAGTGTATATATATTATGGCAAGCCGTTAAGGAAATTAAATATATATGGAAGTCTGAATAGAAATGAGAAACGTTTATATATACTGTAAATAAGAAAGACTTAGAGTCCGTCTGCTGATCTGAAAAAGAGCCAAAGCTGTCAAAGAGCTGAGGGACCATCTTGAAAGTGCAATGCTGAAACAAATAATGCAAACAATAACATGTAATTTCCAGGGCTTGAGATTAATGTAGTCCCGTCATCCCGGGGACTGTAAAAAAAAAATGCACAGGACGAAATTAAATGTTCCCTGGGACGATGGCTTTTAACCATTTTTTTTCTTTTTCTTTTTATGTATTTATTAATTTTACATTTTATATTAAATGTCTTGGTTTTTCCTCCCTCTGAAAATCCTATGAAATGTTTAACAAGCCATCCTATAATAATACAACAGCTATTAATGTAACAATACAATAAAACAAATATATTTAATTATGTTTTTGTCATTATTTTTACGATAGGCTAATGTATATTACTTTATATAGATTCTACAAGAAACACAAAACTTAAAAACTAAATTATTTACTTTTTTTTTTTTTTTTTTTTTTTTTTTTGTAAATAATTTAGTTTTTAGTTAGTAAAAACTAAATTATTTACAATTGCAGACACAAGGTTCCGTGCAGCTTCACTCATTGTAAAGGAAGACGGAAGTCCACGCAGGAGAAAAATGACTACAAAGATGGTGTCTGGGTTTTTCTTATATATACAGTATATACTGTATATATATACATATTAAGTCTTTAATACATATATATATATATATATATATATATATATATATATATATATATATATATATATATATATATATATATATATATATATATATATATATATATACATATATATATATATATATATATATATATATATATATATATATATATATATATATATATATATATATATATATATATATATATATATATATATATATATATATATATATATATATATATATATATATATATGAAAGACTTAAAGGTATACTAGAGGATGTTGTGGATCATGTTGACTATTGGTCCTCCTAATTGTCAATCATTCTGGTGATTTTACGTAAGGACATATATATATATATATATATATATATATATATATATATATATATATATATATATATATATATATATATATATATATATATATATATATATATATATATATATATCAAATAAAACAAATGGATTATCGATAAGCCATTTTTTATTTATGTATTTATTACAACGCCAAAATAGGCCTAAGAACGCCAATGGTTGTAATTCTGTAGCACTTTGAGATTTGGAATCAAATGTAAAGTAGATTACAAATATAATCTATTATATAAATAAATTATATATATATATATATATATATATATATATATATATATATATATATATATATATATATATATATATATATATATATATACATATATATATATATATATATATATATATATATATATATATATATATATATATATATATATATGGGGCATCACGGTGGAAGAGGGGTTAGTGCGTCTGCCTCACAATACGAAGGTCCTGAGTAGTCCTGGGTTCAATCCCGGGATCACGGTGGAAGAGGGGTTAGTGCGTCTGCCTCACAATACGAAGGTCCTGAGTAGTCCTGGGTTCAATCCCGGGCTCGGGATCTTTCTGTGTGGAGTTTGCATGTCCTCCCCATGACTGCGTGGGTTCCCTCCGGGTACTCCGGCTTCATCCCACTTCCAAAGACATGCACCTGGGGATAGGTTGATTGGCAACACTAAAATTGGCCCTAGTGTGTGAATTTGAATGTTGTCTGTCTATCTGTGTTGGCCCTGCGATGAAGTGGCGACTTGTCCAGGGTGTACCCCGCCTTCCGCCCGATTGTAGCTGAGATAGGCTCCAGCGCCCGCCGCGACCCCGAAGGGAATAAGCGGTAGAAAATGGATGGATGGATGGATTGATGGATATATATATATATATATATATATATATATATATATATATATATATATATATATATATATATATATATATATATATATATATATATATATATATATATATATATATATATATATATATATATGTCCTTACGTAACATCACCAGAATGATTGACAATTAGGAGGACCAATAGTCAACATGATACACCCAGAAATAAATTTTAAAAATGGCTTATCGATAAGCCATTTAAAAAACAATTTGTTTTAATATTTATTTAGCGCCCCCCGCGACCCCAAAGGGAATAAGCGGTAGAAAATGGATGGATGGATGGATGTATCATTATTCTCCTACTCACCTTTCCAGTAGAGGCCTCTCTCCTCTCACTTTCTGTGCTCCTCTGCCCTGACTCCTACAGGTCAATAGGGGTTGTGGAGTGATTATTATTATTATCTACTGATGATAGTCATACGTGAATGAGCTCAGCTCCTGTTCTCCTCCATATGTAAAGTGAGAAACACAGCTGATGCTCCAGTTGGAAGTAATCCCAAAGATAGCAAATGGTAAAAAAGAGTGCACATTTAATTATAAATAACCGGGACCTTCATGATGCATTTCAGACTAACTAGCTAACTAAGTAGCAGCATTGTTTTAGAGCGGGAATGTAACTTTTTGTCAAACACAGACCTGGTGTAAAGTGGAGCTAATACATTTTACTACAAGCAGTATTGAATACTTACTTTCTAGAAAAAGTTTCTTATGTCCATTTTGCATCCGTTCACGTTCTTGTTCTGCAGTGCTGTGTGCTAATGTGCTTCGTACACCTGCAGGACCGCAAGCAAGGTCGCAGAAAAAATTCCGGACTGGATTTTGAGTGATGTGGGCACTTTCTATATGAACAAGTCCAAGGACCACAAGCAAGGTCGCAGAGAAAATGCGGACTGGATTTTGAGTGATGTGGGCATTTTCTATATGAACAAGTGGAATGGATTGGATACCAACGCACTAAACCTATACCTTACGCTATGAAGTGAGGGGAAACTGAGTGAATAATGACAGGTTATATGATTATTTATTTAAACTCATATTCAGGCCACTTTATAATGAATTTTTGTTTTTAACACCAAATTATTTAGGGAGGCTTAAGAATATTTTGGGGGGCTTGAGCCCCCCTAAAATAGGCCTAACAACGCCAAGGCTGCCAACCATACTTTCCCTCCCTCTCTTCTCGATTGTGCCTTTTTAAGATGGTCAAGTCTGGGGAGCAACAACATTAAAGATGTATACATTGACACAGGGGCGCCGAAAAGGGGGGGTAAAGGGGACGGATTCTAGGGGCCCATGATGGAGGGGGGCCCAGAGAGGCCCCTAATGATGATGAAATTATAATGTTGCCGCTGTGTTGGGGGCCCTGTAAAGATTCTTTTCATGGGGCCCAAAATCCCTAGCGGCGCCCCTGCATTGACAACATCCTTGCCTCTTTCCAGCAACTTGTGATAATGGTTCACAGCAACTTATGATAACGGTTTACTCCCTAATTAACACTTTTTTAGAATTCTACAAATCTGCAATTTTGTTCGTGATACTTTTACCAGGTTTCCAAACTTACCGTCTGACACAGTTTTAGATGTTTTTTTGACACCACTTCCGACTTTAAAAGGATCAATTACACATATTTACGATAAAATTTTTCATTTACACCATTAATCTCTAAATTATTTTAAGTCACTTTGGAAGGGTGACTTAAGAGTGACCCTATCTGAGGAGAGCTGGACAGAGATTTTAAAGGCCTACTGAAAGCCACTACTACCGACCACGCAGTCTGATAGTTTATATATCAATGATGAAATCTTAACATTGCAACACATGCCAATACGGCCGGGTTAACTTATAAAGTGACATTTAAAACTTCCCGGGAAATATCTGGCTGAAACATCGCGGTATGATGACGTATGCGCGTGACGAAGTCCGAGTAACGGAAGTTATGGTACCCCGTAGAATCCTATACAAAAAGCTCTGTTTTCATTTCATAATTCCACAGTATTCTGGACATCTTTTGCAATTTTTTTAATGAACAATGAAGGCTGCAAAGAAGACAGTTGTAGGTGGGATCAGTGTATTAGCAGCGGACTACAGCAACACAACCAGGAGGACTTTGTTGGAGCGCTAGCCGCGCTAGCCGCCGACCTCACCTTGACTTCCTACGTCTCCGGGCCGCCAAACGCATCGGGTGAAGTCCTTCGTCCTTCTGCCGATCGCTGGAACGCAGGTGAGCACGGGTGTTGATGAGCAAATGAGGGCTGGCTGGCGTAGGTGGAGAGCTAATGTTTTTAGCATAGCTCTGTGCAGTCCGATTGCTAAGTTAGCTTCAATGGCGTCGTTAGCACAGCATTGTTAACCTTCGCCAGCCTGGAAAGCATTAACCGTGTATTTACATGTCCACGGTTTAATGGTATTGTTGATTTTCTATCTATCCTTCCAGTCAGGGGTTTATTTCTTTTGTTTCTATATGCAGTTAAAGCAAGATGCTATCACGTTAGCTCGTAGCTAAAGCATTTCGCCGATGTATTGTCGTGGAGATAAAAGGCACTGAATGTCCATTTCGCGTTCTCGACTCTCATTTTCAAGAGGATATAGTATCCGAGGTGGTTTAAAATACAAATCTGTGATCTACAATAGAAAAAGGAGAGTGTGGAATCCGATGAGCCAGCTTGTACCTAAGTTACGGTCAGAGCGAAAAAAGATACGTCCATCGCTGCCTCTCAAGTCATTCACTGTAACGTTCCTCATCTACGAATCTCTCATTCTCGCTCAAATTAATGGGGTAATCATCACTTTCTCGGTCCGAATCTCTCTCGCTCCATTGTAAACAACGGGGAATTGTGAGGAATACTAGCTCCTGTGACGTCACGCTACTTCCGGTACAGGCAAGGCTTTTTTTTATCAGCGAGCAAAAGTTGCGAACTTTATCGTCGATTTTCTCTACTAAATCCTTTCAGCAAAAATATGGCAATATCGCGAAATGATCAAGTATGACACTAGAATGGATCTGCTATTCCCGTTTAAATAAAAAAAAATCATTTCAGTAGGCCTTTTAAGTAGAGTTCATAAGTCTTCTATTTGTGCTACACACAGCCTTATTCAATGCAAGCTAATATATCATACTTATTATACTTTATTTTCTTTATTTATTTATGTATTTATTTGACAGAGACAGTACAATTAAATATTGCTACCCACAGGTAACCGGTGTCATAGTACACAAGGCTTTTCTTTTTTAAATTGACAAAAGTGTAAAACACATGCAAAAGGGACAAGTACATAAATAAAAACACATTGAAAATAATTGGCCCCATTTGTCCATACTACACCCAGTTCTAGTGCTCACACTTCTGATTTTCCTTAAGCCACTTTTTCAGTTTTGTTGAGAAAAGGATAATGTCCGACTGTGACTTTAACTCCAGTGGCAAAGAGTTCCACAGATGTGAAGCCTTCACTGAGAACGCAGACTGACCCAGAGTCGTCCGGCACCTTTTCACTCTACAGCTCACACCGACTGCAGCTCAAGTCTGCACTAGGGATGTCCGTATCGATCCTGTGGTATCGATATATCGATACTCACACGCTACTCATTTGGCATCACTTTTCTGAAAAAAGTATCGATATAAACCAAAAAATGGCGTATGGGGGGTGCAAGCATCACTTTCAGATGTTTTTGATGACTTACTTAACTTACTATGTGCTGGGACACCCCTGTACCTGGCAGAGTATAGAGCTGGCCCAGTCACGTCACAGCTAGAGACAGCGAATGAGCGTCGTCAACGTGCAACACACACACAGCCAGCCGACAGCGATGCAGCCAGGCATATCCAGTGTTGTCCAATTGTTGACTTAAAACAGGCTTTTTTTTTTTTTTTTTTAGTAATGTTTACTGAATATTTTTGTTTAAATGATTATCCTAAATTCAAATAATTTCCACACAGGGGAATTTACTGTTAGTTGAAAATTGCTTGAGTATTTAAAACAAGATAAGAAAGAGATACAATTTGGAGATTCTTCATCTTTGCATTACAGTTTTATTTTTTCCAAGAAAATCTTGAAATATATGATTGAATGTGATTTTGGTTTTAATCTGTAACATGATTTCTTACATTTCGAAAACATTAGCCTATTTCATATTTCATTAATTGCTAATTATATCACAAACTTTAAAAAATAACGGCAGCTTCTTGCGATTCGGATTTGACAGTTAATTGGAAAGCCCTAATATCTAATTATTATTATATATAATATATAATTATTATTATATATAATATTTAATTTATTTTTCATATTTATGTTATTTATTTTAATTTTACTTTTATTATATATTGACCATAATACATGTGGTATAAATGGTCTGTATTTGTCTTGTGATTTGTCTTAAATAATAATAGTAATAATATTTTTGACTGACAAAAATTGCCAATAAGAAATTAATGGTATCGGTATCGGTATCGATGAAAATGCGAGAAAAAGTATCGGTATCGTATCGAATCCTAAAAGTGTGGTATCGCCCATCCCTAGTCTGCACACCTTCACTACTGTATCTTTGTACTTCTTGACACATTACATCAGAGGCTAATCCATTAAGACACTTAAAAAAAGCTTTTGAAAAAAGGGGAAATTTATAAAATTATCAAAACTCATCATGTTATGTTTTTGAGTAATCATCACTTCCTCAGTGAAGTGATGATGCTTCATTGGTTTTTAATTAAATGTCTTTAGGGTTTGTTTATATAATGTATAATATACAAACATTTCGTGGCCTGTCTCCAGACTATGGCACAATAAGACATGGGATAAAATCACTGCATGCATGTAAACTTGAGCAGCTTGAACAGATAAACACGGTCTAATAAGCCTGAAACAGTATATATTTCTTTTTTTGGACTTTGTCATTTTTTTAATATGGCCATCAAATTTTAGCTTAGGGTCCAAAATCACACCCAAATATTTTAATTCCTTTACCTGCTCCTTTGATTAATGTTGACCCAAATGTCATTTAATGATTGTTTCTTCAAAGAGAAACACATTGACACTGTGTTGTTATAATTTAGGGTTAAACAGTTATTTTGAAGCCATGTTGATATTTCAGCAAGCTGTCTGTTTAATATCTCTGAAGCCTTTTGAGGGGTGTCGGCTGCCACATAAATGATTGTATCATCTACATAAATTTGGCAGATGGTATTTGTGCAAATATCGTGGAGGTCATTAATATATATACTGAAAAGCAGTGGGCCCAAAACAGATCCTTGTGGCACACCCAAATCACAATTTATTACGTCTGATTTTACACCATTTATTTGAACACATTGTTGTCGCAATTCAAGAAATGATTTAAACCAATTTATAGTTTGTTTTGATACATTAAATTGTTTTAATTTTGTCATCAAAACTCTGTGATTTAAAGTGTCGAAAGCTTTTTTCAAATCTAAAAATACTGCTCCAACATATATACCCTTATCCAAACTACATTTGATCATTTCTGTGAAGTGGCACACAGCCATTTCAGTAGAATATTTGGGCCGGAATCGAGATTGTTTAGGAATTAGGAAAAAATATTTATTCTAAATGGGTCATCAATTGTTCAGCCACCAGCTTCTCAAGTACCTTTGAAATCACAACCACAATTGAAATTGGTCGATAATTGCATGACTTATCTGCTGCACCAGACTTAAAAATTTGTGTCACAACAGCTGTTATAAAACTTTGTGGGAATTCACCATTTTTAATTGATAGATTTACTAAGTGTAATATGGGTTTTATTAATATCGTAGCATTCTTTTTTATTAAAGAGGTGTCTACATTAAATATATATTTTGTTTTTGAATTGTTCAGATGGCCAATAATTTAATGTATCTTGTTTTGATTAGCCTGTGTTATGCGAAAAGATGAGGGTGAATTTACATTTTCTGAGGCATCATTACTATCATTACTATACCATTCCATTAAAATTTAGTTTAAATATACAATTTACGGGCAGCACGGGGAAACAGGGGTTAGTGCGTCTCACAATACGAAGGTCCTGAGTTCAATCCCGGGCTCGGGTTCTTTCTGTGCGGAGTTTGCATGTTCTCCCCATGACTGCGTGGGTTCCCTACAGGTACTCCGGCTTCCTCCCACCTCTAAAAACATGCACCTGGGGATAGGTTGATTGGCAACACTAACTTGGCCCTAGTGTGTGAATGTGAGTGTGGGTGTTGTCTGTCTATCTGTGTTGGCCCTGCGATGAGGTGGCGACTTGTCCAGGGTGTAACCCGCCTTCCGCCCGAATGCAGCTGAGATAGGCTCCTGCGACCCTGAAAGAGACAAGCGGTAGAAAATGGATGGATGGATATACAATTTCCTGAAGTAGATTTGCGATTGGTTAATTTATTGATATGTTTCCAAATAAGTGAACTTCTTCTTTGAGACTCAGCAAACATCTGCATGAAGTAAAAAGACTGAGACTTTCTTAGTTCACTAACCACTTTATTTCTTAGTCCTTTAACCAGTATGTCGGTTTGTAACTTAGTTGTTAAAGATATTTTCAGTGCCAAATCCCGCTTTTTCATAGGTTGAATAATGGTATTGTTTATCCAGGGCAAACAGTGTTTTTTTTAATTGTTTTTTAGAGTATCTGAATATTATTTGACAAAATTTTAGTTAATTGATCACAGCATTGATCTACATTTATGCTTTGGAATTGCCCTTTTTTCTTTATTAACATTGGAAATAGAAAAGAAGTCCGCAAACCATTTCTTAGTCAGTTTTCTTGTCATTAGGGTCATATTGTGATCTGACAAACCAGTAACAAAGTTATAAGTTTTAGTGACACGTTCTGGTTTGTTTGTAAAGATCAAATCTAATAAGGTTTGGGTACTCCTAGTAATTCTAGTTGGATTTTTCATAAATTGACACAGTTTATGTTTTGGGTACTATATGTTTTAATTGATCTTTTTTATTTTTGTCCATCCAATTTATATTAAAATCTCCCAATAAAATAGTTTCATTTTTTAGGTTAAATTGTTTCAGCATTTCATCAAAATCACGATAAAAGGATGTACTATGAGAGGGTGGATTGTATAAAACTATAATGTTAAATTTCATTGTGGATGATAGAACAACATTTAAAACAAGACATTCAATCCCGAATGTATCAGCTTCAATAATAGAGCATTTAAATCTCTCTCTGATATACTGTAAATGAAAACTCCACCTCCTTTTACATTTTGACGATCTTTTCTGTGACATGTGTAACCAGGAACATTGATCATGCTGGTTGGGATATTATCATGTAACCAAGTTTCACTCATTGCTAGAGAGTCCAAATTTGAGTTGCTCAGTAGCTGGTTAACTTCATTAAACTTTGACAGAGGACTTCGAATGTTAAGATGGCCTCCAAATATGCCTTTTGGCTTGGCCTTTAAAGGCCTACTGAAACCCACTACTACCGACCACGCAGTCTGATAGTTTATATATCAATGATGAAATCTTAACATTATAACACATGCCAATACGGCCGGGTTAACTTGTAAAGTGACATTTTAAATTTGCCGCTAAACTTCCGGTTCGAAACGCCTCTGCGGATGACGTATGCGCGTGACGTATCCCGGGGAACACGGGTATGCCTTCCACATTGAAGCCAATACGAAAAAGCTCTGTTTTCATTTCATAATTCCACAGTATTCTGAACATCTGTGTTCGTGAATCTGTTTCAATCATGTTCATTGCATTATGGAGAAGGAAGCTGAGTAAGCAAAGAAGAAAGTTGTCGGTGCGAAATGGACGTATTTTTCGAACGTAGTCAGCAACAACAGTACACAGCCGGCGCTTCTTTGTTTACATTCCCGAAAGATGCAGTCAAGATGGAAGAACTCGGATAACAGAGACTCTAACCAGGAGGACTTTTGACTTCGATACACAGACGCCTGTAGAGAACTGGGACAACACAGACTCTTACCAGGATTACTTTGATTTGGATGACAAAGACGCAGACGTGCTACTGTGAGTATGCAGCTTTGGCTTCTAAACATTTGATCGCTTGACCGTATGTGCGCAACTTTTTTTTGCGTATGTACGTAACTTTTTTAAAATATATAAGCTTTATGAACCTTGGGTTAGGTGAACGGTCTTTTGGGCTGAGTGATTGTGTGTGTTGATCAGGTGTTTGAATTGTATTGGCGTGTTCTATGGAGCTAGGAGCTAGCATAGGAGCTAGGAGTTAGCATAACAAAGACGTAGGTGTTTTTATGCAGGATTAATTTGTGTCATATTAAATATAAGCCTGGTTGTGTTGTGGCTAATAGAGTAAATATATGTCTTGTGTTTATTTACTGTTTTAGTCATTCCCAGCTGAATATCAGGTACCGTGAGTATGCAGCCTTGGCTGCTAAACATTTGATAGCTTGACCGTATGTGCGCGTCACGTACGTAACTTTTTAAAAATATATAAGCTTTATGAACCTTGGGTTAGGTGAACGGTCTTTTGGGCTGAGTGATTGTGTGTGTTGATCAGGTGTTTGAATTGTATTGGCGTGTTCTATGGAGCTAGGAGCTAGCAGAGGAGCTAGGAGCTAGCATAACAAACACGCAGGTGTTTTTATGCAGGATTAATTTGTGGCATATTAAATATAAGCCTGGTTGTGTTGTGGCTAATAGAGTATATATATGTCTTGTGTTTATTTACTGTTGTAGTCATTCCCAGCTGAATATCAGGTCACCCCCGGCTCTCACAGCATCTTCCCTATCTGAATAGCTCCAACTCCCCACTAGTCCTTCACTTGCACTTTACTCATCCACAAATCTTTCATCCTCGCTCAAATTAATGGGGAAATTGTCGCTTTCTCGGTCCGAATCTCTCTCACTTCATGCGGCCATCATTGTAAACAATAGGGAACTTTGCGTATATGTTCAACTGACTACGTCACGCTACTTCCGGTAGGGGCAAGCCTTTTTTTTATCAGATACCAAAAGTTGCAATCTTTATCGTCGTTGTTCTATACTAAATCCTTTCAGCAAAAATATGGCAATATCGCGAAATGATCAAGTATGACACATAGAATAGATCTGCTATCCCCGTTTAAATAAAAAAAATTCATTTCAGTAGGCCTTTAAGTCCCATATCACCTTTGAATGATTGACAGTCTGAAAATATTTCAGTTCTTTTTGCTTAGTGGTTGCATATTTTGCACTTTTTAACTTTGCTGAATGTTCATGACTCATGGGTGGCATCAAACTCAGCTTAATTGTAGGTCCTGGGTTCCATCCTGGGCTTGGGATCTTTCTGTGTGGAGTTTGCATGTTCTCCCCGTGACTGCGTGGGTTCCCTACGAGTACTCCGGCTTCCTCCCACCTCCAAAAACATGCACCTGGGAATAGGTTGATTGGCAACACTAAAATTGGCCCTATGGTGTGAATGTGGGTGTGAATGTTGTCTGTTTTAATGTGTTGGCCCTGCGATGAGGTGGCGACTTGTCCAGGGTGTTCCGCCCGTGTGCAGCTGAGATAGGCTTCAGCAACCCCCGCGACCCCGTAAGGGACAAGCTGTAGAAAATGGATGGATGGATGTGAATTCTCCATCTTGCTCAGGGCCAGCGGGAGTCCTCATCAGGTCAATGCCAGAAGTATCCACAAGATGGTGCTGTTGAAGATCCTTAATATGCAACTCAGCTAAATTTGTGTTGATATTTTTCATGGAACCTGGATTAAGTTGTATATCACCGCTCAAAAGTAAAAGGAGAAGGAATGTCCATACATATCCCTTCTTCCTACTCATATGTACTTTAGAACTAGTGCTGAAATCACAGTTGTTGAATCCATTTGTCACAAACAACACATGGTATCCAAATCCAAAAGCGTGCAGAGTTGGTTTCACAATCATTGACATACCATGACTTGAAGTCCTTGCTGAGGTTTCATCTTGAAACAGGCATTGTCCCAATGGGAGGCAGAGACACCACAAGCACATATGCCACACAGAGGCTTACCTTTTACCGGCTGTTACCTTCTGTGGGCCATTGTGTTGTTGTCCAAATCTTGGGTGTGGTAGCTTACTTAGGTGTGGTTGCTTCCAAATGTGGCCTTTGAGTATCCAAAGAGGCTGCAAACATTTTTGCAATGTGCAGTTGTATTCTTTGTCTTGCTTGCTGTAGCTTGGCGATGGAAAGCGTTGGTTCTTAGCCCAAATTATTTCAATTCCACAGAGTTGATGAATATTGAGGCCAAATGCAACCAAAAACGGTTGCATTTACTCACGGCAGCCAACTTAAAATGTAAAATGGCTTATTCCGGGTGGCTAGTGTATGACGGAATATCGGTATCATGTGATTGGTGTCAACAGTCTCCAGCTAACTTAATACAAAATGTTTTAGTTTTGCCCATCCCTGTGCAGTTTTTGGACTGAAATTTTTAATACTTTGTTTTTGGTAGTTGGTGAAACGTTCGAACCAAATCCTCCAAGCAGATTATTTGGGGTAGCCGCACTGTCTCATCTTCTCTTAGCAAATCCAAAAAGAACTTGGTAGCATTTACCACTTTGTTGGCCAGAAGACTCATTGTGCTAAATTGGAAGGCTGCAGTGCCTCCCTGCAACACCTGCTGGATCAGAGATATTCTTTATTTCCTTAATTTGGAGAAAATTAAGATGAGATTAAACAGTTGTTCTGTGAAGTTTCAGGAAGTATGGGGTGGTTTCCTAAAATATATAAAAGAGACTGATCTCAAATGTAATCCCAATTTAAAAGTAATTGAAAGGTAGATGATTGATGAGCCTTTTGTCTGCTTTTGTGTATTGCTGCACCTTGTTTGGGACATTCAGGAGTGCAGTTGTCTGTAGCTTTGTGTCAATATTTGCCTGATGGATGGATGGATGGATGGATGGATGTTTTTTTTAGTTTTTTTTTATTTTATTTTAATTTTAATTTAATTTTATATTTCATTTTGTAGGTTACTTGTTTGGGGGACGAAAAACAGAACATTTGACATGCGTTTAATTGTATTTCTGGACTGTACATGTCAACAATCAAAACAACAAATGTTTAAAAAAAATAAAAAAATTATAACTGTTCTAACAACCCAAAAATATTAACACAAAACCCATTTTATAGAGAATATTGAAGGTTTTACACAAATGAAACAAGTTTTAAATGCATATAAATGACAAATCAAATGGACAAGTAAACATTTATCACCACTTTTTCCTTTACTTAAGACCCTTGTCTGTCAAGATGGTAATGAGCGGAAAGAGAAGAACGCAGGGGTGAGTCATGTGTTTCCCACCCTTGTACTTTGCAATGATTTCCATGATTGCCTACCTAAATTCAAATGCGTTTCTCACCTTCTTTTTCAAAGTGCTAGTACTCGCAACTTTCTTTGGCCCTATTCATTTGCAGGTGTACCCAACAAAGAAAAAGCACAGCGACTGTGTCACCAACGTGCAGGATTCTTTGCTTGGGTACTCAATTTTGTGAAGTGATACCTGGGCAAGTGCATTAGTTCATTGGTCATACGATAACGCAATGGTTTACAAAAACCGGGGAGACATTTTTGCAAAATGTCTTGTCAAGAAGCAAAGCATACGAAAAGTGGGCATATGAAAACTGGCTACCACTGTATTTATGAGTTTGTATTAAATATTTGTTTGACAAAAATATTTTTGTTCTGTATTAGATTACAATTGTAAGTATGGTGAATAATCAAAGGCAAAATCATAAATGATCTTGAAATATTTTAAGTAACAAGTATTTGTCCCAGTATGGAATGTATATCTGATATTTATTGGTATCAGATAGATACCTAAATTGGCCGTATAGCCCACACCCCTGACTAAGCTTTGCTTACCACATATTTCAATTGTCATTATCTCTTTCTGAAGTGAAATTTTGTAAGCTGCAATCCATCCATCCATTTTCTACCGCTTGTCCCTTTCGGGGTCGCAGGGTGTGCTGGAGCCTATCTCAGCTGCATTCGGGCGGAAGGCAGCGTACACCTTGGACAAGTCGCCACCTCATCACAGGGCCAACACAGATAGACAGACAACATTCACACTCACATTCACACACTAGGACTAGGGCCAATTTAGTGTTGCTAATCAACCATACAAACACAATATTGATTTTGACTTTGATTTTTAGAGTGGCTTAGTATGGGTGCGCACCTATGAATGAATATATATATATATATATATATATATATATATATATATATATATATATATATATATATATATATATATATATATATATATATATATATATATATATATATATATATATATATATATATATATATATATATTATAATATTATAACAAAAGTGCACTACAAGAAGAGGCCAATTTTTTTCAGAGCACAGAAACCACATTTTTGGGTATAATAAAGATGATTTTCTCCCGCTTGTCGCGCTCGCGGAGGGATGGAGGGTGCTGGGCCTATCCCAGCCGCACTCGGGCAGAAGACAGGGTACACCCTGGACAAGTCGTCACCTCGTCGTAGGGCCAACACAGATAGACAGACAACCATTCACATTCACACACTCGGGCCAATTTAGAGTTGCCAGTCAACAAATCCCCAACTGCATGTCTTTGGAAGTGGGGGGAAGCCAGAGTACCCAGAGGGTATCCACGTAATCACGGAGAGAACATGCAAACAAGCATGGGAATGGAACCCAGGACCTTCTTATTGTGAGGTTTGATTATTTGATTGATTGAAACTTTTATTAGTAGACTGCACAGTACAGTACATATTCCGTACAATTGACCACTAAATGGTAACACCCGAATACGTTTTTCAACTTGTTTAAGTCGGGGTCCACGTAAATCAATTCATGGTATTAGGTATTAGCACTAACCACTGTGCCACGTTATGTGTAAATAGCTACAAAAGTACACTTAAAGGGGCTATTTGCAACATTCACACAGATGCAATTGTCAAACAAATGTGTTCTGTTAAACTACCAATTTTAACGTAAGCTAGTGTTCTTGTTATATTTTTTCCTTTGAAAAATGTTACTGTAAGTAAGTTGCAAACAGCACCTTTAAAGGCCTATTGAAACCCACTACTACCGACCACGCAGTCTGATAGTTTATATATCAATGATGAAATCTTAACATTGCAACACATGCCAATACGGCCGGGTTAACTTATAAAGTGCAATTTTAAATTTCCCGCTAAACTTCCGGTTGAAAACGTCTTTGGATGATGACGTATGCGCGTGATGTAACCAGTGATGTAACTCATCTCGGACGCCGAGATGAGCGGTCGCACTCTCTTTCGCTCCCGATCGGGAATTCAAACAACTGCTCGGATTATCCCACACTTCAGAATCAGAATCAGCTTTTGTCATTACGCAGGGTAACGAGATTGAGGACTTCCTCCTTTTTCTACTGTGGATCACGGATTTATATTTTAAACCTCCTTGGATACTTTACCCTCTTGAAACTGAGAGTCAAGAATGCGAAATGGACATACACAGTGACTTTTATCTCCACGACAATACATCAGCGAAGCACCTTGGCTTTGGAGCTAACGTGTTAGCATCGTGCTTGACTGGCCATCGAGGCAAAGGGAACATGCCCCTGACTGGAAGGATAGACAGAAAGTCAATAATACTACTATTACTTCTACTATCAGGAGACACTGAACTCAACCCTGGACCTGCAACAACACGGTTAATGTTGTCCCGACTGGCGAAGACTAGCAATGCTACTGCTAGCATCACCATCGAAGCTAACTCGGCTACCGGCTCATCTCAGCTCAAGCTCACCTGTGCTCCAGCGATCGGCGGCTCGGCGGAGGACTTCGCCCCGTTCATCGACACGGTCGGAGGCTCGGCGGCGGCGGTGGAGCACGACCCAGTCATCGGAGAAGGCATCGACTCAGCGGCGGTGAACGACGCAGCGGCGGCGGTAGACGGCGAACCAGTCATCGATGATGGCGGGGAACTGCACGAGATGGCGGGGGTCCACGCGGCCTCTCCCCGGTCCACGACGGTCGAGGACGCGGCATACACTGGATTTAGAGGCGCCTTTACAAAAACATTTTCGTCATTCTCTTTGTCCTCAAAAAAGCCCGCCAAAAGGAAATCCACCCCCAGCAACCCTACCTGGCCTCCACCTCTCCCCCTCTCCAACTCCGCCCCTCCCCCTCCCTCCCCCTTCACCTGGAGGAAGATGCCTCTCTCTCTCTCTCCTCTCTCTCCCTTCTCTTCTTCAACTTCAACAGCAATAACAACCAAGAACTTTTCTGGTCAGTACCACAACACAGCGGACTCTGATGCTCGTTTTGCTTCCAGTGGACTACACATCATCCACCTTAATGTGAACAGCCTCTCTGGAGCCAAACTCGACCAAATCAGAGAAATGTTCCTCAACACGAAGGTAAAAAATTTTGTGTTTCTCTGAAACCAAATTTGATCAAAGTATTTCTGACTCAGAGATAGAAATAGAAAACTTTTCGGTTATCAGAAAGGATAGGAATAAACACGGTGGGGGCGTTTGTATGTATATTCACCAAGATATAAAATACATAACTCGCACTGATCTTAACCACAATGACCTGGAATCTGTGTGGGCGGAAATCAAATTTAAAAACGCTAAGCCGGTACTAATAGGGACTGTTTATAGACCCCCTAATCAGATTGATTTCTATGGGGCTTTGGAAGAATGCTTGGCAGGGACAGACAACGTGGAGAAAATTATAACTGGGGATCTGAACACAGATATTCAACGCAAAGATGCGCCTGTCTTCAGATCCTTCAGCAAGTTTTGTAATCTACACGGTCTTTCCCAGCTAATAGCGCTACCTACAAGGGTGTGTGATTCCACCCAATCAACCATAGATCTCATTCTCACTTCAGACCGGCCTAAAATAAAAAATAGTGGGGTCATGATCTGTGGTCTTAGCGACCACTATCTAACCTTCTGCACCCGCAAAATAGCTAAACCCAAAACCAATGGCCACATAACAGCCCAATCCAGATCCCTCAAAAAATACTCCAATGACAATTTCAATTTAAAATTAGATGAGTGGGACTGGTCCCCTGTGCTCGCGAGCAACCTGGTCGATGTTGCTTGGGATCACTTCAAAACAGCGTTCCTAAAGATACTAAATGACATGGCTCCCGTGAAAACAGTCAGGATCAAAGCCCGCTCGGAACCATGGATGAATCCGGACCTATTAGCTGCCATTAAAGACAGAGACAGAAAATACTCTGAATACCAAAAATGCAAAACAGAAGTAGATAAACAACCCAATAACATCAACCTCAAATTACTCCTTTCAACTCTCAAAAAGCAATGCAATAAATTAAGAAATAAGTCAACCAACCTGACTAAATCCTTAAAAAAAAATTACATTAACGACAAAATAGAGGAAAACACAAATAAGCCACATGAGCTCTGGAAAATTCTCAACGACCAGCTTCCTGGTTGCAGCCAGAAACTTAAAACAAGACTCACCAACATCAGCATCAAGGAGGGTGACTCCCTCATTACAGACAAAATGGAGGTAGCTAGCAGACTTAACATCTTTTTCACCAGCATAGCCGCAACTCTTGTCAACAAGCTGTCCCACCACTCTGGTCGCTTTGGTGTAGAACACATTAAAGCCTTCTACAGAAAGCTAGGAGTATCCAACGATGATTTCAAATTAGAAATGGTCACAGCTGATGAGGTGTTTAAAAAATTGAGCGCGCTCCACCCGATAAGGCCACCGGCCTTGATAATATTCCCTCCAGATTCCTCAGGGACTCTGCCTCCATCATTGCCCCGATCATCACGCACATAATAAACCTATCAATTACACAAGGCCAAGTACCAAAAGATTTTAAGATAGCAAGAGTAACTCCCCTCTTTAAAAAAGGAAGCAAATTGGAACCTGGCAACTACCGACCTATTTCTATTCTCAGCTCCATTTCGAAAGTAATGGAGAACATAGTTTATGAACAGGTCGATAGTTACCTTGCCACTAATAAACTCATGTACAAATTCCAATCCGGCTTCAGAACTAACCACTCCACTGACACATGTCTTCTCTATCTGACCGACCACATCAAACATGAGGTGGACGCGGGCAAATACTGCGGCATGGTCATGCTGGACCTTCAGAAGGCCTTTGACACCATTAACCACGCTATAATGTTGGATAAGCTCAGAGCAATCGGATTTAACAAAACCTCATGGAGCTGGATGCAATCTTACTTGGAGGGGAGGGAGCAGGTGGTAGGGGTGAACGGCACCGTGTCCCCCCCCCCCCTCTCGGTGAGCTGTGGAGTCCCCCAAGGCAGTATATTGGGACCTTTACTGTTCCTAATATACATAAATGACAAGTCATCTGCATGCGACTGTGAATTGTTTTTGTTTGCGGATGACTCTGCCCTGCTGGTATCCGGCAAGGACAAGTCACAGGTGGAGAAAATCCTCAGTGCTGAGCTGTGTAGAACTTGCTCCTGGCTCGCTGACAACAAGCTATCCGTACACTTGGGTAAAACAGAATCCATCCTGTTTGGGTCCCACATCCACCTTAAGAAAGTCAATGACTTCACCATAAAAGTGGGTGACATTGTTATCACCAGGAAAGATGAGGTCACCTACCTAGGTTCCATTCTAGAGGCTAACCTTTCCTGTGATAAAATGGCAACCAAGGTAATCAGAAAGGTTAACCAACGAACGAGATTTCTCTACAGAATCTCCTCTCTGGTCAACAAAAGCACCTTGAGGATTCTGGCGGGAACTCTCGTTCAACCCTTTTTCGATTACGCATGCACCTCCTGGTACCCTAGCACCTCCAAAACCCTCAAATCTAAACTCCAAACATCTCAGAACAAGCTAGTCAGGTTACTTCTAGACCTCCACCCCAGATCCCACCTCACTCCTACCCACTTCTCTAAAGTGGGCTGGCTCAAGGTGGAGGACAGAGTTAAACAACTTGCACTGAGCCTAGTCTATAAAATCCACTACACCTCCCTGATACCGAAGTACATGTCAATCTACTTCCTTAACCGCCATAACCACAACACCAGGGGGAGCTCCACTAACCACGTTAAACCCAAATTCCGAACTAACAAAGGTCTTAACTCATTCTCTTTCTATGCCACATAAATGTGGAATGCGCTCCCAACAGGTATAAAAGAAAGGGCATCTCTATCCTCCTTCAAAACCGCACTAAAAGTTCACCTCCAGGCAGCTACAACCCTAAACTAACACCCTCCCCGGATTGCTAAAAATCAAATGTAAACAATCAAATGCAGATACTTTTTCTTATGCCTTCTGATCTCTCTCTCTCTCTCTCTCTCTCTCTCTCTCTCTCTCTCTCTCTCTCTCTCTCTCTCTCTCTCTCTCTCTCTCTCTCTCTCTCGCTCTCTTTCTCTCTCTCTCTCTCATACTTGCCAACCTTGAGACCTCCAATATCGGGAGGTGGGGGGCGTGTTTGGGGCGGGGGGCGTGGTTGGGGCGTGGCCAAGGGCGGGGTTAAGAGGAGAGTATGTTTACAGCTAGAATTCACCAAATCAAGTATTTCACATATATATATATATATATATATATATATATATATATATATATATATATATATATATATATATATATATATATATGTATGAAATACTTGACTTTCAGTGAATTCTAGCTATATATATATTTTATTTTAATTTTATTATACATATAAATAAAAGACATACTTGAATTTCAGTATTCTGCAGGCTATCCGGTAGGTGGCAGTATTGTCCTGTTTAAGAGTGTCACAACATTGCTGTTTATGGCAGACGAACTGCTTTACAGTAGACTAAACGTGACTGCTGTTGTTGTGTGTTGTTACCGCGCTGGGAGGAAGTTAATGAAACTGCCTAACAATAAACCCACATAAGAAACCAAGAACTCTCTCTGCTTGTTGTGCACTCTACTCTCTAAAATCCGTAGATGTTATGACGTCATTGGGCAGGCAAGCTGCTGGGAAAGCGGACGTGAGAACGGCTGTCCCCACTCAGGTCCGCATTGAGCTGGAGGGGGCGTGGCCTCCAGCTCCGGCTGAATACCGGGAGTTTGTCGGGAGAAGGGAGGTTGTCGGGAGAGGCGCTGAATACCGGGATTCTCCCGCTAAAAACGGGAGGGTTGGCAAGTATGCTCTCTCTATATGTCCACTACTTGCTGTCCATATCCTACCCCCCACCCCCTCCACACCCCTGATTGTAAATAATGTAAATAATTCAATGTGATTATCTTGTGTGATGACTGTATTATGATGATAGTATATATGATAGTATATATCTGTATCATGAATCAATTTAAGTGGACCCCGACTTAAAGAAGTTGAAAAACTTATTCGGGTGTTACCATTTAGTGGTCAATTGTACGGAATATGTACTTCACTGTGCAACCTACTAATAAAAGTATCAATCAATCAATCAAAAAACAGAAGTATCGGTACCCCATTGAATCCAATACAAAATAGCTCTGTTTTCATCTTATAATTCCACAGTATTCTGGACGTCTCTGTTGGTGAATCTTTTGCAATTTGTTTAATGAACGCACTATTTTGTTACACTTTAATAAGCATTTCTTGAAGACTTTGACTAGGATAGCAGACGCGCTAGCTGACGCTATCCACCGACCGCACGGATGATCGTGGTGAAGTCCTTCATCCTTCCGTCGATCGCTGGAACGCAGGTGAGCACGGGTGTTGATGAGCAGATGAGGGCTGGCTGGCGTAGGTGGAGCGCTAATGTTTTTTTCATAGCTCTGTGAGGTCCCGTTATACTAAGTTAGCTTCAATGGCGTCCTTAGCAACAGCATTTTTAAGCTTCGCCAAGCTGGAAAGCATTAACCGTGTATTTACATGTCCCTCGTTTAATGTACCGTATTGTTGATCTTCTGTCTATCCTTCCAGTCAGGGATTTATTTATTTTGTTTCTATATGCAGTTAAGCACGATGCTATCACGTTAGCTCCGTAGCTAAGTTAGCTTCAATGGCGTCGTTAGCAACAGCATTTTTAAGCTTCGCCAGGCTGGAAAGCATTAACCGTGTATTTACATGTCCCTGGTTTAATAGTATTGTTGATATTCTGTCTATCCTTCCAGTCAGGGATTTATTTATTTTGTTTCTATATGCAGTTAAGCACGATGCTATCACGTTAGCTCCGTAGCTAAAGTGTTTCGTCGATGTATTGTCGTGGAGATAAAAGTCATTGTGAATGTCCATTTCCGTTCTGGACTCTCATTTTCAAGAGGATATAGTATCCGAGGTGGTTTAAAATACAAATCCGTGATCCACAATAGAAAAAGGAGAGGGTGTGGAATCCAATGAGCCGGCTTGTACCTTTTGATTGATTGATTGAGACTTTTATTAGTAGGTTGCACAGTGAAGTACATATTCCGTACAATTGACCACTAAATGGTAACACCCGAATAAGTTTTTCAACTTGTTTAAGTCGGGGTCCACTTAAATTGATTCAAGATACAGATATATACTATCATATATACTATCATCATAATACAGTCATCACACAAGATAATCACAATGAATTATTTACATTATTTACAATCAGGGGTGTGGAGGGGGGGGGGGGGGGGTTAGGATATGGATATCAAGTAGTGGACATAGAGAGAGAGAGAGAGAGAGAGAGAGAGAGAGAGAGAGAGAGAGAGAGAGAGAGAGAGAGAGAGAGAGAGAGAGAGAGAGATCAGAAGGCATAAGAAAAAGTATCTGCATTTGATTGTTTACATTTGATTGTTAGCAATCCGGGGAGGGTGTTAGTTTAGGGTTGTAGCTGCCTGGAGGTGAACTTTTAGTGCGGTTTTGAAGGAGGATAGAGATGCCCTTTCTTTTATACCTGTTGGGAGCGCATTCCACATTGATGTGGCATAGAAAGAGAATGAGTTAAGACCTTTGTTAGTTCGGAATTTGGGTTTAACGTGGTTAGTGGAGCTCCCCCTGGTGTTGTGGTTATGGCGGTCATGCACTTCGGTATCAGGGAGGTGTAGCGGATTTTATACACTAGGCTCAGTGCTAGTTGTTTAACTCTGTCCTCCACCTTGAGCCAGCCCACTTTAGAGAAGTGGGTAGGAGTGAGGTGGGATCTGGGGTGGAGGTCTAGCAGTAACCTGACTAGCTTGTTCTGAGATGTTTGGAGTTTAGATTTGAGGGTTTTGGAGGTGCTAGGGTACCAGGAGGTGCATGCGTAATCGAAAAAGGGTTGAATGAGAGTTCCCGCCAGAATCCTCAAGGTGCTTTTGTTGACCAGAGAGGAGATTCTGTAGAGAAATCTCGTTCGTTGGTTAACCTTTTTGATTACCTTGGTTGCCATTTTATCACAGAAAAGGTTAGCCTCTAGAATGGAATCTAGGTAGGTGACCTCATCTTTCCTGTTGATAACAATGTCACCCACTTTTATGGTGAAGTCATTGACTTTCTTGAGGTTGATGTGGGACCCAAACAGGATGGATTCTGTTTTACCCAAGTGTATGGATAGCTTGTTGTCAGCGAGCCAGGTGTAAGTTCTACAGAGCTCTGAGGATTTTCTCCACCTGTGACTTGTCCTTGCCGGATACCAGCAAGGCAGAGTCATCCGCAAACAAAAACAATTCACCTAAGTTACGGTCAGAGCGAAAAAAGATATGTCTTGCACAAATCTCATCCACAAATCTTTCATCCTGGCTCAAATTATTGGGGTAATCGTCGCTTTCTCGGTCCGAATCGCTCTAGCTGCATTGAAAACAATAGGAAAATATGAGGAGGCTATCAACTGACTACGTCACGCTACTTCCGGTAGGGGCAATTAAGGCTTTTTTTTTATCAGATACCAAAAGTTGCGATCTTTATCGTCATTGTTCTCTACTAAATCCTTTCAGCAAAAATATGGCAATATCGCGAAATGATCAAGTATGACACATAGAATGGATCTGCTACCCGTTTAAATAAAAAAATGTCATTTCAGTAGGCCTTTAACTCACTAATTGTGTTACAAAAAACGGTCAGACAGAATAATACAGAACACTCAGAGCCTAGATTTATTGAATAAAAAATATTGAAAAGTAATAATTTACTGCAATATTATTCATCGTTTTATATGAATAAAAACGTATTCAACTATTTATTGAGAACTGTATTATATATGGAGTTAGGTTAAGAAAAGGAAGTTAATTAAATGTGTTAGTAATTGCTGTGGAATAGAAAAATGGTAGAATTAAATAAGTTCTGCTTCTTCCTACTCCTTTTTGAACATGCTGTAAAGAGAAACTGGAAATATGTGATGTGTCATAATGTCACTGAATGCATGTTTCGAAATAAACTTAAACCATAAACCATAATTTTATTGTTTGTTACTTCTTTATGCCCTATTGTTATAGATTTTGTGTTCAATTTAAGGAAACAAACAAACAAAAAATAATGTTTCATGCATTCCATCAAGCGTAGACGGTGTTGCTTAGCCGCAGTGCACTCTGGGCAGTGGGCTGACAGTGACGCCAAAGATGGCTGCTTACCTCAGGCTTCGTAGAGATCCCTTAGCTGGAAGCTTATGAATGAAGTTTTTATTTGTAAATTGCCTCAAACTGTACGTGTAAATTGCAACAGTCGTGCCGATCAATCTGTGGATGACTTGACGCAGTAATTTACCGCATCCCAATTCCAAACAAGTGAGGTTAAAGTCTCGTATGAATCCCGACGCGAAGGAGGACTGTGAGTGTGCGCCACCACAGGCCGACATTAGCCCAGCAGGAGGAGCTGACAGGTGGGTTCGCTACTAGGAAAGTGTCGGGGATGCCGACATGCTAGCTGTAAGCTGTAGCAGGCTAGTTTGGTAGAAAGGAATGTTCTGTTTTCCTCCTTATTCGCACACTTCTAATTTACGTTTTATCTGGTGCCAATATAGATGTATAACTACGTGTAACCTAACCATTGCTAGATTAATGGTTATTCTTAATAATCAATACAGTCGTTAGTACAGCTTTTGCTACACCAGCTTGCTAATCAGGGGTCAGAATGTCACCTAAATTACACATTATCCATCTTACCTTTGACCACCTATTATCACGTTTTCGTTTTCTGTCTGATGTCTTTTAAAATTATTTTTTTTAATGAATTAAAGCATGTGTACTATATTCCAATTTAGCCAAAGGCTAACGTTGGAATCGGACGGCTCGCGATTGCACTTAGACACTTTTAAAGTGATGCTTATAATCTGCAATACAATTACCCTAATTGATTTTAAGATTAAATATTAAACTGAATCAAGATTAAACAATATTTATTTATTGAGTGTTGTGTTTATAACATTGGGGCCTCTTTTATTAATCTGTTTGTATGTATCTTTTTTGTGTTCTATCAGAGAAAACGACGAGCTTGAAGTAGAAAACCCAGAAGCAAGCCGAATGTAAGTAATTTTCCCAAACATTTACATAATGTATGCATTCAGTAGGTGGGAATGCTACTAAAGATGACCATCCACCTTTTTCGATTGTCATTTTCTTTTTCTGAAGTGTCTATTTTTTGATGAAACCTTATAACCTATAATACAAACACAATATTGATTTTGACTTTAAATTGTAGAGTGGATTAGTATGTTATCTCACATCCAGCTGGAATGGGTATAGTTGCACAATTGTATCGCATGTAATGTTTATTGTTATTGTCCCAATTTAAGGCATTTACACAAATGCAAATGATTGTCCCAATCATTTGCATTTTTGGGGTAGACATACATTTATTTTTCTCGACTTGTCCAGGAGGAAGCTGGGATAGGCTGCACCTATCCAGCTCTAGGAAGAGTCCTGGTGGTTGTAAACTTCTTCCATTCACAGATGATGGAGGCCACTGTGTTCATTAGGACCTTCCAAGCAGCAAATATATTTCTGTAACCTTCCCCAAATTTGTGCTACAGACAATTCCTTACCCGCTGTCATGCACATTTCGTCTTTTAAAAAACTGCCCCCCCTCATCCCCCCACCCCCAAAAAGGACAAGCGGTAGAAAATGGATGGATGGATTTATGTATATGTATGTATATCTATATAATAAGATATACATTTACAATGACCTCTACATTGACATCACATGTGTGGTCAGCGCTTCTGACCACACATGTGATCTGCAAGAAATGCTGACGCAGCTCTGGCTGGTGCAAGGTACATGAAAAAAACACTTTAGAGCTGCTGCTTGCAGCGGAAGCTAACAACACCAATGGCTTCACTTCGCTGCCGAGCGACCATTAGCATGACAAGAAGTCGTCAACGGAAGTGGAACCGGACTTAAAGGGGAACTGCACTTTTTTTGGAATTTTGCCCATCGTTCACAATCATTATGAAAGACATGACGACGGATGTTTTTTTATTTTATTTTATTTGTTTATGCATTTTAAATATTTAATCAATTCGATCAGAATTTCGCCAACAAGGAGGCCTGTGGGAGCCATTCAGGTCTGCCTATAAAGCCCCTAAAAACACCTCCATGATGTAAGTATAAATGTAATGTAGGAACAAGAAAGCAGCAGACCACTCGATGATGTAAACCATGGGTGTCAAACTCTGGCCCGCAGGCCAAATTTGGCCCGACGTGTAATTTCACTTGGCCCTTGAGGTGATATCAAATTAACACTAGAGCTGGCCCGCCGATTATATACAGCGGCGGTGCCGCGGTAACACCGCATTCACCGCTAATTCTCATACTTGCCAACCCTCCCGGGAGACTCCCAAATTTCAGTGCCCTTTCCGAAAATCGTCACGTCCGCTTTTCATCCAGTCCAACGAGTGCTGGCCCAGTCACATATGTGCGGCTTCTGCACGCACACACAAGTGAATGCAATGCATACTTGATCAATAGCGATACAGGTTACACTGAGGGTGGCCTTATAAACAGCCTTAACACTGTTAGAAATATACGCCACACTGTGAACCCACAACAAACAAGAATGACAAACACATTTCGGGAGAACATCCGCACCGTAACACAACATAAACACAACAGAACAAATACCTAGAATCCTTTGCAGCACTAACTCTTCCGGGACGCTACAAGGTGTGTGTGTGTGTGGGTTGGGTTAGCGGGGGGGTGTTTTGTAGCGTCCCGGAAGAGTTACTACTGCATAGGGTTCTGGGTATTTGTTCTGTTGTGTTTATGTTGTGTTACGGTGTGGATGTTCTCCAGAAATGTGTTTGTCATTCTTGTTTGGTGTGGATTCACAGTGTGGCGTATATTTCTAACAGTGTTAAAGTTCTTTATACGGTCACCCTCAGTGTAACCTGTATTCGCTGTTGATCAAGTATGCTTTGCATTCACGTGTGTGTGCGTACAGAAGCCGCACATATCTTGTGACTGGGCCGGCACGTTGTTAGAATGGATGAAAAGCGGACGTGACGACAGCTCGTAGAGGACGCTAAAGGCAGTGCCTTTAAGGCACGCCCCCAAGACTGTGATCCGGGTGAACTACAAGATATAATGACTGATGAACACCTTCGTTCGATAATGAAGGTTGCCTCAGCTCAAAGCCTGAGCCCCGACATTAATGAACTAGCATCCAAGAAAAGATGCCAGGTATCTGGCTTGGGCACATCAGATTAGATCAGTGTGTTGCAAACTGAGCAGTTTAAAGTCCTGAATGGTTGGTTTATTCATTGTTATTTTATTTTCAAATTTATTAGCCTGTGGAAAAAGTTAATGTTGATATTTACCTCAGAAGGCTGCAAATAGAAAAGAGGCATTACATTTTAATTTAAATTGTATTTGATATGCCATTGATATTTTTTAATTATTATTATTATTTGAAACTTGATTTTGCAAGTCACTATAAAGTTATATAAGCCTTGCTTGTTCAATATTCAATGCAAAACTTGTTTGGGTCCCTATTAAAAGGTTAATTTGTTCAACCTTGGCCCGCGGCTTTGTTCAGTTTTAAATTTTGGCCCACTCTGTATTTGAGTTTGACACCCCTAATGTAAACAATGGCACACAGTAAGTTATCACGTCACCGCTATAAATTGTCTGTTTTAAAGCTTATAAAAACAATATCACTAATAATATAAAGGTTAATATTAAAATCACGAAATGTAAATGGCGTATTGCTGGCGCTTTTTGAATGGTTATCAGATTTTATGGGTGAAATAATGGAGCCCTTTATTTACATTTTTTTAATATTTAGAATGCATTTTTTTTAAATCCATCCGTCGTCATGTCTTTTATAATGATTGTGAACAAGTTCCCCTTGTTCTCCCTGGCTTCCCTGATAAGCTGAGTGACCAATGTGCTCACTGACAACCAATATGGATACAAGCCAAAATTTCAACATCAATGGCATTAATCGATATCACGGAAGAGATTACCAATTAAATAGATATCAACAATTCTGCTGCTGCAGTGTTTATGGATTTAACAAAACATTTTACACAATCAATATTTTAATCAAATTGGAACGGTATGGCATCAAAGGGTTATTAGTGTTGAACTGGGTAGGAAGCCACTTAACCAAAAGGAAGTAATACGTGAAAATAGGAGAACAAATTACTGAGCTGAAATCATCTTGTGGAATACCTCAAGGATCAATACTGGGACCAAAATTGTTCAATCCTTATATAAATTACATTTGTAAAGTTACAAAGGACTTAAAGTTTATTTGTAAAGTATTTTTTGCAGATGACACGACTGTGTTTTGTTCAGGAGAGAACACACAGAAGCTAATACAAATAACAGAAGAAATGAACAAATTAAAAAGATGGTTTGACAAAAACAAACTATTGATGAATCTTAGTAAAACAAAAATAATGCTATTCGGTCACAGTAGAAGGGAAAGTCAAGCGCTAATACAAATAGAAAGGAGGATAAAATGAATTAGAAACCTCATGTAAAAAAATATACAACATAAAGTAGAAAGAATCACATCAATAATTAATAAGGCAAACTATGTTCTGGAACTAAAATCAATCCATATTCTCTACTGCTCAATATTGTTACCATATCTGAGGTATTTGTAGAAATATGGGAAAACAACTACAAATGTGTGCTTCATTCACTAACGGTGTTACAAAAAAATCAATTAAAATAATACATAATGTCAGTTATAGAGAAGATACAAACCATTTTTTTATTTAATCAAAAATATTGAAATTCATAGACTTGGAGTATTTGCAAACAGCTAAAATTATGTACAAAGCAAACTATAACTTGCTATCCAAGAATGTACAACATTTTTTCTCAACCACAGGGAAGAAACAACCTTGGAGGAAAATGTAATTTAAAACATTTGTATGTACGTACAACACTTTGGACCGTTAGCATATCCAAATGTGGAATGAAATTATGGAATGGATTAAGCAATGAAATCAAACAAAGCACTAATATTATACAGTTTAATAGACTGTTCAAACTACAAGTGTTCACAAAGTACAAAGTAGAAGATTTATGATAAACACCTTGAACCTTTAAAAAAAAATAGGTAATGATTATTTATGTATTTAATATTTGTTTACTTACTTATCCATCCATCCATCTTCTTCCGCTTATCCGAGGTTGGGTCGCGGGGGCAGCAGCCTAAGCAGGGAAACCCAGACTTCCCTCTCCCCAGCCACTTCGTCCAGCTCTTCCCAGGGGATCCCGAGGCGTTCCCAGGCCAGCCGGGAGATATAGTCTTCCCAACGTGTCCTGGGTCTTCCCCGTGGCCTCCTACCGGTCGGACGTGCCCTAAACACCTCCCTAGGGAGGCGTTCGGGTGGCATCCTGACCAGATGCCCGAACCACCTCAACTGGCTCCTCTCGATGTGGAGGAGCAGCGGCTTTACTTTGAGCTCCCCCCGGATGGCAGAGCTTCTCACCCTATCTCTAAGGGAGAGCCCCGCCACCCGGCAGAGGAAACTCATTTCGGCCGCTTGTACCCGTGATCTTGTCCTTTCGGTCATAACCCAAAGCTCATGACCATAGGTGAGGATGGGAACGTAGATCGACCGGTAAATTGAGAGCTTTGCCTTCCGGCTCAGCTCCTTCTTCACCACAACGGATCGATACAGCGTCCGCATTACTGAAGACGATCCGACACCGATCCGCCTGTCGATCTCACGATCCACTCCCCCCCACTCGTGAACAAGACTCCAAGGTACTTGAACTCCTCCACTTGGGGCAGGGTTTCCTCCCCAACCCGGAGATGGCACTCCACCCTTTTCCGGGCGAGAACCATGGACTCGGACTTGGAGGTGCTGATTCTCATCCCAGTCGCTTCACACTCAGCTGCGAACCGATCCAGCGAGAGCTGAAGATCCTGGCCAGATGAAGCCATCAGGACCACATCATCTGCAAAAAGCAGAGACCTAATCCTGCAGCCTCCAAACCAGATCCCCTCAACGCCTTGACTGCGCCTAGAAATTCTGTCCATAAAAGTTATGAACAGAATCGGTGACAAAGAGCAGCCTTGGCGGAGTCCAACCCTCACTGGAAACGTGTCCGACTTACTGCCGGCAATGCGGACCAAACTCTGGCACTGATCATACAGGGAGCGGACAGCCACAATCAGACAGTCCGATACCCCATACTCTCTGAGCACTCCCCACAGGACTTCCCGAGGGACACGGTCTAATGCCTTCTCCAAGTCCACAAAACACATGTAGACTGGTTGGGCAAACTCCCATGCACCCTCAAGGACCCTGCCGAGAGTATAGAGCTGGTCCACAGTTCCACGACCAGGACGAAAACCACACTGTTCCTCCTGAATCCGAGGTTCGACTATCCGGCGTAGCCTCCTCTCCAGCACACCCGAATAGACCTTACCGGGAAGGCTGAGGAGTGTGATCCCACGATAGTTAGAACACACCCTCCGGTTCCCCTTCTTAAAGAGAGGAACCACCACCCCGGTCTGCCAATCCAGAGGTACCGCCCCTGATGTCCACGCGATGCTGCAGAGTCTTGTCAACCAAGACAGCCCCACAGCATCCAGAGCCTTAAGGAACTCCGGGCGGATCTCATCCACCCCCGGGGCCTTGCCACAGAGAAGCTTTTTAACTACCTCAGCAACCTCAGCCCCAGAAATAGGAGAGCCCACCACAGATTCCCCAGGCACTGCTTCCTCATAGGAAGACGTGTTGGTGGGATTGAGGAGGTCTTCGAAGTATTCCCTCCACCGATCCACAACATCCGCAGTCGAGGTCAGCAGAACACCATCCTCACCATACACGGTGTTGATAGTGCACTGCTTCCCCTTCCTGAGGCGGCGGATGGTGGTCCAGAATCGCTTCGAAGCCGTCCGGAAGTCGTTTTCCATGGCTTCCCCGAACTCCTCCCATGTCCGAATTTTTGCCTCCGCGACCGCTGAAGCCGCACACCGCTTGGCCTGTCGGTACCTGTCCGCTGCCTCAGGAGTCCTATGAGCCAAAAGAACCCGATAGGACTCCTTCTTCAGCTTGACGGCATCCCTCACCGCCGGTGTCCACCAACGGGTTCTAGGATTACCGCCACGACAGGCACCAACTACCTTGCGGCCACAGCTCCAATCAGCCGCCTCGACAATAGAGGCGCGGAACATGGTCCATTCGGACTCAATGTCCAGCACCTCCCTCGTGACGTGTTCAAAGTTCTTCCGGAGGTGGGAATTGAAACTCTCTCTTACAGGAGACTCTGCCTTACTTACTTACTTACTTACTTACTTACTTATGGTATATTTATTTATTTTTTCACTGTTCTGTTACAAACAGAAAACAAAGACATGGAATAAAACTGCTACGATATGAAAAGAGGAAGGATTAAATAAACTCTGCTTCTTCCTACTCCTTTTCGGACGTGCTGTATTGAAACAACTGCAAATATGAGATGCATTACATTGTAATTGTATTGTATGCATGTTTGAAATAAACTAAAACTGAACTGAACTTAAAACTGAACATTATCTTAAAAATTAACACACACACAGAGCCCAGGAAACATTGTTATTGCCTGTGTATAAGGCACACGCACGGTGAGTTAATTTGGTCCTCAGAACGCAGGACATGCATGTGACACGTACTGTACATTGCGATGATGATGCCGAAACGATATATTTTGCTGCCCCACTGGGAGGTATAATGATTTGTCGATTGTAACTGTCTGTTTTGTTGTCATCGTCAAAGTCACATTCAAACCATCCTAAATTTCATGAATAAGATCAGACCTTCATGTTAAAATTGCAAACCATTTCACACTAAACTTGCAAAATGTTTTGCTCTTACTCTTTTGTTACTGTAAGCAGGAAGCGAGCAGCTGCTAAGCATCTAATAGAGCGCTATTACCACCAGTTAACTGAGGGCTGTGGGAATGAATCGTGCTCCAACCCATGGTGTGCCTCATCAAATGGCTTCCATCGCATGGACAACAATGCGGCAGCAGTCAAAGCCCTCGAGCTCTACAAGGTCAATGCAAAACTGTGCGACCCCCACCCCTCAAAGAAAGGTACGGCTTCGGCCTACTTGGAGAATAGCGCTCACTGCAACTTGCCGTGCAGCAATACCAAGACGAACAACAAGGATGTCCACTCTGTACGTGACAATTTCAAAGGTCAGTTAAACAAGCATGTGACAAGGATAAAACCCTATACTCTACTATGTAAATTTTGACGCACATTCAAATTTGTTTTCTATTTTTTGTTTGTTTTTGATTGTTGATTTGTTGAAGGAATGTGTTAGATGTGGATTAGAATCATCCAAGGTCTTTTTTTGAAGGGAAACTGCACACGTTGTGAATTTTAGCAATGAAATTAAATTACTTTATTTCGGTCATATAATCAACCATTTTGTGTGATCAATTTAACAGCACAGATTACACATATTAACAATCATACACATACACACACAAAAAGAAAAAGAATGACCGAAAAAGGAATAGGCTGAAGCCAAGTCTTACATTCGCCTATCCTATACATTCACTGAAAATTAGATTGCCTGGAACATCAACGTTCAAAAAATCAATGGGATGAAAGTAATCGGTGCTATATTCTATAATTTTCCATTATTTTACCTTTCAAGGCGTTCTTAAATCTTAACAAAGAACTACAGTACATGTCTTCATCTCATCACTGAGCTTGTTCCACCATTTAACTCCTAAAACTGAAATACATTTGTATTTTATATTCGTTCTTAATTTACATATTTCAAAAATCAATATACCCGTAAATTATAGTTTTCTCCTCTTAATTTAAATAACCCAAGAATACAAGCTGGAAAGGCTGTTGTTCTTTCCTTGAAACACAATTTCCATTGTTTTTAAAAAACACAATATCTGAAAATTTTAACACATTAAACTTGGATTGGTAGGTTCATCGTAGCACGCATTGTGTATTATTCTAACTACCCTTTTTTGAAGTTTAATTATTGGGTCTATGTTTGTTTTTTAAACATTTCCCCAAACTTCAACACAATATGTTAGATCATGTCTTTCTTTTTATATTATTCTATTCCATGTATTTTAATTTGTAATATACAACAAGTATAAGGTGGCTCACAATGGAGGTAACGTGATTTGCTTTATTCCGCCTATAGGTACTATAAAAACCCCCTAACAACGTTTTATACACACGCTGTAAGCATATATTTAATAGGGCTGGACGATTATGGCAAAAATAATAATCACAATTATTTTTGATTAATATTGTAATCACGATTAATTACACAATTTTTCATTAATTTAAAAACATCAATATTTATTGTACCAGCAAAACTGAACTTTAAATGTAGTTTAAAAAATGTATACCAATTAGTAACAAACTACAACAAGTAAAATAATATTAGCAAAAACAATCATTTTAAATAACAATAGCATTATAAAAACAATACATTTCAGTTTCTACATTTTAATTGTTTTTAAATCTGTTTTACCTTTTTCACAAATTTTACCACCGTAGAGTGTGTGCTTTTTGTGTCAAACACAATTTTATAAAATGTTTGTTGAATAAAAGCAAAAATCATCAGATTTATTGGTGCAATAGCTGGGTTGCAATCACGAGAACAAGAGACACATCCGGGCACTTCCAGGTTTCAGGCATTTGTCTAGAGCCCCATTAGGCTACTGTTTGTTTACCTAAATCAGTGCAGATTTGGGCGAATTTTTAAAGGTTTAGAGGCAAATATATAAGCCACAATGAAACAAATATTTAAAATAGGATGGAGTGGATTTTTACACTCTTAAGAAAAATATTTTTTGTAAGATTTAAACCATTTATCATCACCAAGACGTTGCTGCTCGCTACGACCTCACTTCATCGGTATTTAGAGGAACGAAAGATTAGAGGCACATCATGTCTTTACATCTGAGTAGTCCACAAAATAAGCATTAATTGGTGAAATACAGGACTTATCTGTGCATCACTATAAATAACATATTTGATTGCCGTACCGAGTGCCGTGCTGCTGGGATCGTGACGCTAATGAGAAAAAGCATACGTTTTTCTGCCGGTGATTTCCTGCTAGAAATATTAGTCTCATCAACAGTTCATGTCTGCAGTTATTTTTATGGAGTGAAGTTCGTATGTTCTCTCATTATTTAGCCATACATGTTCCTGTTGAATGTTGTCTGTCTATCTGTGTTGGCCATGCGATGAGGTAATGACTTGTCTAGGGTGTACCCCGCCTTCCGCCCGAATGCAGCTGAGATAGGCTCCAGCACCCCCCGCGACCCCGAAAGGGACAAGCGGTAAAAAATGGATGGATTGATGTTCCTGTTGTTCAGCAATGTTTGTGAGCAATATCAACATTCAGTATATGCTGTTAAGCCTACGAGAGCTTTACTCATCTCGTTAATACAATCATGGATATTCTCTTGATGCTAACAAATATCACCAAAGACGTTATATTGTGGTCATCCGTGTCAAAAAAAGCATTTGTTTCCTGCAAAAAAACAACTAAACTTTTAGTTTTTCTTATGAAAATCAAGAAAAATAATACTTTTGATTGAACCAACAATTCGAACACCAAAGAACAGAACAGCTATAAGGCATTTTCTGCTCAATATCTACACTCACTTTCACTTGTTTTAATGATACGCTCAAGCTGATTGACCATCATGTGAATTAAGCTGCAAAGAAGAAGAAACAATGCAACCCAGCAATACATTTTTGGACAATTTTGACCTGTATTTTATGTCAAAGCATAATAATTGTGTAAATGTATCAATAAGTGCTTTAAGTACCGGTACATTATGCTTGTGTAAGGTAATTTTTTGACATTTTTCTTTTGTTAGCGCACCGCACTATTATTGTGAAGGGGGAAAGTGTGCTGTGCTGTCGCTGTTTCAAGTGACCGTATCGACATTATCGACGTTTAGTTTAGGACATGGTGATTGAGTGTTTCGGGGATGAAAGAGCAGTATCGGACACATTATTTTCCTAAACAAATATTCCTTTTCCTCACAATGACAACATTTCACTCACACAATTTTCCTAATATTCTGCGTTTAACAGCTGATTCCGTTTTATTGGCTAATTATGTGAATTTGAAAATCATATGGCCTTATTTTTTTTTTTTAGTTTAGAGATTATTGATTAGACATACTAGCTCTATGACAAATAAAAAGTAGCAACCATGGTGAGATCCCAAACTTCTAGGAGACATGTTTTTTCCCCCAATCATTAGCTCCTAATTTGTCTCACCGTCACAAGCGCCGGAATTTGCATGCACGTTGCCCAGCCTATCCATCCAGCCCATCCATCCAGCCATCCATCCAGCCATCCTCTCGGGGCCACAGGGGGTGGAGAGAAAATTGTTTTTTCTCCAAATTGTAAAGCCTTAATATCTAGGGTTTTTATTTGCTGAAAATTGCTGTACGGGCCAAATGCACATTGAGTTTCAAATGGTCCTGCTGGCCAAATGACATCCCTCCCTAGGCCAGGAGTTTGACTTTAGATGGTGTCTAACCTCTGTCTGGTGTTTCTTTACTCCGCTGTCTTTTACTGGATCCTTGTACCACACCAAAAATATCCAGACACGTCTGTTTTTGGCATTTTTCAAACCCCTGAATTACAGAGTCTTTGAGTTTGCTACGTGTTCCGTCAAGACTCACTGCCTGCGTGCAGAGTGCAGAACGGCTCTGCTCCCCCAGACAGGAGTAGTGACGTTATCGACCGGTTCTCAACGATGAAATTGCGCACATTTGCACAAGACAATTTGTATGTGGAATTAAAACACAAACAGGCAGAATATCCAACTCGAGAAGGAAAAGATAGGTGAACTTGCTTGGATTTGTCTTTTTACCCAGATTTTTTTTCTGAAAATCAACCGGATTTATTTTGATTATGTCTCGTACTTTCTGTTCTGCACTACCCCATCTGTGCAAAATGAATGCGGCTTAGCTGTGGTATAAGACTAGCCTAAATTGGGACAATGTGTTGTAAGGCTGCTGACAAGATTTGCAACAGCTTCGTTTGGGGGATTTTTCTCCACAAAATTTTGCACCACACTCTGCTTTGCCAAAACGTCCTCAGTCACGGAAGATGGCACATTCTCTGCTGTCGCTTCATAAAAAAATACAAACATGTGTGCTTACGGACTGTATCCCTGCAGACTGCATTGATCTGTATTGATATATAATGTAGGAACCAAAAATATTAATAACAGAAAGAAAAAAACCTTTTGTCCGAATGAGTGTGAATGAGGAGGGAGGTTTTTTGGTTGGTGCACTAATTGTAAGTGTATCTTGTGTTTTTTTATGTTGATTTAATAAAAAAAATAAAAACATTTTTATTTTTATTTCATTTTTTTTATTTCTTGTGCGGCCTGGTACCAATCGATCCACGGACCAGTACCGGGCCGCGGCCCGGTGGTTGGGGACCACTGCTATACAGCATTGTGCTTGACTTTCAATACATTAACCTGTACCAGAGTGACATACAGGTAGGCCTTGGCCAATAACAAATTTTGCTTGACAATATAGTGACCTACAATTTATTGCCAATAAACTATATTATTGCCATTATTTTTATGGGACCAAATTAACCGTTGATGTAATGATAATACATAATAATAATGCATGTATGTCCTTTCAAATGCAATAAACTTGTATTTCTCGTCTATTTTAACATTGTCATTGGAAAGTAAACTTTAAAATGACACCGAGGATGTCGTTGTGGCTTGTACAGCCCTTTGAGACACTTGTGATTTAGGGCTATATAAATAAACATTGATTGATTGATTGATTGATTGAAAATCTCCAAGTTAAATAAAACAAACAAATAACAATAAAATATACTTTGTCTGTCAGCAAAAGGTTCCACTTAAAAATTACAACTAAAGCAAAAAAGTATGTTATGGAGGGGTCGGGGGAGGGACTAAAAAATATACCGGTACACAAGCAAAACATTAAATAAAGTATTGACAAAGTTTCACTTCAATATTGAACATATAGGCAGAAGTACAATTATACTTTACTTAACTGATAAACAAGTTAGAACATTTTTAAACAAAAAAATCAGAGTAACCATATAAACACTTAAGTATGAGCTGATGTTATGACAAGTCATATGCAAAAAAAAAACTTAATTCTGGCAGATTTTGACATGGAAAAATGACAAATGTCTGTCAAACGTTTGCAGAGCTTTTAGAAATGCTCGTATAGTAATAAATAATAAATGGTAGCACGAAGGTCCTGAGTAGTCGTGAGTTCAATCCCGGCCTCGGGATCTTTCTGTGTGGAGTTTGCATGTTCTCCCCGTGACTGCGTGGGTTCCCTCCGGGTACTCCGGCTTCCTCCCACCTCCAAAGACATGCACCTGGGGATAGGTTGATTGGCAACACTAAATTGGCCCTAGTGTGTGAATGTGAGTGTGAATGTTGTCTGTCTATCTGTGTTGGCCCTGCGATGAGGTGGCGACTTGTCCAGGGTGTACCCCGCCTTCCGCCCGATCGTACCTGAGATAGGCTCCAGCGCCTCCCGCGACCCCGAAGGGAATAAGCGGTAGAAAATGGATGGATGGATGTCTCTGGCAATGTATCTAACCACACTTTCTGTTAGCGCACACTATGTTGCACTGTTTTGTTTACACTGACATGGCTTGTTCATTGAACGCGAAGTGAGTGTACACTGTCAGGTAGTTGTGTATCAAGTGAGTATGCAGGTTTGTTGTATTCGCGCACATTCGGCAAACTGGGTCCTCTGTGTTGATCGAATTTAAACTGAGCGGTGGCATTTGATTTTGTGATCATTTAGTTCATGTTAGCTGCTACAAGGCCTTGCTGCACAAAAAGTCAAAGACACTTAATGAAGACAAGAGGATTCACTTCCTTCTTTTCATTTCACCATGGTACGAAAGCACGTAGCTGCTGAAAGCGACGAAAAGCGTAAATGCTCTTAAAGTATGCACATAGCGATTTATCGATGCTAGAAAATTTATCGACTTAATTTTCATTAATCGTTGGTTAATTGACTTATCAAATATCGGTCCATGCATACATACAGGAAACATATTTGCGTGGTGCTCGTGTGATCGTCATAGTCATGGTTTTTACCAAGGTGTACAGAATTATTAGGCACCAGGCAGCTTTTATATGCTTCAAACAAAATGGGCCAAAAATTACATTGGTTAACTCGTAAAAAGTATTTCAGTGAAGATGCAGCACTCTTTAAGTCGCTTTAAAGCCATGATGAAACAATAGTTGACCTTCAAAAATCCATGAAAGTGACAATGTTAATGTAATGTACACAATATACTCTTAAAAACCTAAATATGACCAACTTTGCTAAATATTCAGATTTGAGGTTTATTATTGTTTGTGAATGTCATTGTAGTTTTGCAGTCAAGTGTTTAATCTCGTCTGTTCTGTCTCTAGATGTGAATTACCTGACAGAGGAGAAAGTGTATGAGATTTTGGACATCTGTGGTGAGAAGGAGGATTACTCCCCTCTCATCAGAGTAATCGGCCGTGTGTTCTCCAGCGCTGAGGGCCTGGTGCAGAGCTTCCGAGGGTCCAAGCCTCACACCAAGGAGGAGCTCAAGTCACTACAAGAAAAAGACGAGGACAAAGATGAAGATGAGAAGGAGGCTGCTGCCTGCTCTACTACAGCTATGGAAGAGGACTCCCCGACCTCTGCTTCATTAAGGCTTGGAGAGGGATCATCAGGGTACAACGATATCCAAAAGCTTCCCCCTGACGAGGTTTCAGTGGACATCGAAGCTGTACGACGCGTGTACGAACGGCTCCTGTCTAATGAGAAGATAGAAGCTGCTTTCTTGAATGCACTGGTCTACCTCTCACCTAACGTAGAGTGTGACCTAACCTACCATAATGTGTACTCTCGTGACCCAAATTACCTAAACCTGTTTGTTATAGTGATGGAGAACAGCAACCTCCACAGCCCAGAGTACTTGGAGATTGCACTTCCGCAATTCTGCAAAGCCATGAGTAAACTCCCTCTGGCCGCTCAGGCCAAACTCTCTCGACTGTGGTCACACTACAGCGCTGAGCACATTAGGCGCATGGTGGAGACGTTCCAGCAGCTCATTACCTACAAAGTCATTAGCAACGAGTTCAACAGCCGCAACCTGGTAAACGATGATGATGCCGTTGTGGCAGCGACCAGGTGCTTGAAAATCGTTTACTATGCAAATGTACTTGGTGGTGACCTTGATACAGAGCACAACGAAGACGAAGATGAGGAGCCCATTCCGGAGTCCAGTGAATTTATTCTGCAGGAGCTACGAAGTGAGGAGAGGCGGAACAAAAAGGGTCCACGAGTGGACCCGCTAGAGACTGAGTTAGGCATCCGCACCAACGACTGCCGGCGGCCACTTATTCTCTTCGAAGAGTTTGTCAATGAGCCTCTGAACGAGGTCCTAGAAATGGACAAAGACTATACTTTCTTTAAGGTAGAAACCGAAAATAAGTTCTCCTTCATGACATGCCCCTTCATCCTGAATGCTGTCACCAAGAACCTGGGTCTGTACTACGACAACCGCATCCGTATGTACAGCGAACGCCGCATTACGGTGCTTTACAGCCTGGTGCAAGGCCAACAGCCCAACCCGTATCTGAGGCTGAAGGTCCGCCGAGACCACATCATCGACGATGCTCTGGTCAGGGTATGTGTCTCCTTTCTGCCAATTTAAAGAGGCTGGTGATTTGTAAGATCGTGTTGATAACTGGAGAAATATCCTTTACAGCTGGAAATGATCGCAATGGAGAATCCTGCAGACCTTAAGAAACAGCTGTATGTGGAGTTTGAAGGGGAGCAAGGTGTTGACGAAGGAGGCGTTTCCAAAGAGTTCTTCCAGCTTGTAGTTGAGGAGATCTTCAACCCAGATATTGGTAAAAAAAAAAAAAAAGTCTTACTGATATTGTACATCAGACACTAATTACCCTTAAATTCACAAGAGCAGAAAACAAAGCCAGAAGGGCATTTAAACAACAAGCAAACCTTTTTCCGCCACTAAAGTAAATTTTTGAAAGGTAAATGAAAAAACACATACAGTAACTGTTTAAGGAGGCAGAACATTGCACTTTAAAACCATGACATAAAGCTGAATTTTTGTATTAAAATTCCATTAAAAAATAGGCTGGTATATTTAGTATTACTGATGCCCATAAAACACGATTTAGATGTCATCATTCATGAATGTTTTAAAAGTAATGTTAGCAGCAATGTCTTGTTTTCAGTCCACCAAAGCAAGCTATCAGGATCTATTTAATCCACTTTATGATACAGGAATAAGGTTATTGTGCTGCTGCCTTTTGTTGCATTTGGCTTTAAACAAACTTTGCCAAAAACCCAAATTAGTTTCAAACCACTGGCAATATTATTCCTTTTTTGGGAACAAACTTCTTGTTCTCGTTCTTGTTAGCTGTAGCCACATTGTTTCTGTGTGCATCTCTGTTAAAGATACAATAGGGAAGGGAGATAATTGTTGGGCTATAGAACGCACCTGTTTTTAAGCTGACAAATTTTATTTTGTACATATTTTGGGCGCACACATCTATTAGCTGCAGGTGTACACATTGAAACATGAAATATTTACACAGGTGCTTGTGTAAATTCACAAATTTAACAAAAAACCTGTTAAAATTGTTTTAAGACTACAACTGGAAAAGAAAACGACAAATCTTGCCAACATTGCCGAAAAATTTACTGACCGCTTGTAAGAAATATATTGAGCTGTAATAGCCAGTTAGATACTGGCACAAAGCAACAAGTAACATCCATCCATCCATTTTCTACCGCTTGTCCCTTTTGGGGTCACGGGGAGTGCTGGAGCCTATCTCAGCTGCATTCGGGCGGAAGGCAGGGTACAGCCTGGACAAGTCGCCATCTCGTCGCAGGGCCAACACAGATAGAGAGACAACATTCACACTCACATTCACACACTAGGGCCAATTTTTTAGTGTTGCCAATCAACCTATCCCCAGGTGCATGTCTTTGGAGGTGGGAGGAAGCCGGAGTACCCGGAGGGAACCCACAAAGTCATGGGGAGAACATGCAAACATTTTATGTTGAAAAAAAAAACACACAGCTTAACAAGCTGAGAGAAGCATAACTGCCCCCTAGTGTTGCACAAGCAGACATAGGCTTAATTCGAATACCCTTCCTTTGCCCTTGTTTTTGCACTCCCTCATTGGTTTTGCGCGTTCACGTCAATCAAGAGGCGTTCAAATTATCCGCCAGGTTGGAGCAAAGGGCAAAGTACTCCCCACGAAACAAAGAGAGCTCGCAGACCTCCCTACACTTTCGAGTACAAGGAGAAAAATGGCAGACCAGAAGCCCAGAGAAGCGTACAAATTTAAGTATGAAACATAATTAATGCTTTTCGTAATATTGACACTAGTGAATTTAGTCAGGCTTCAAACCTTTGCTACTGCACATAAATATTGGCTTCAAACCCAAATACACACTGAAACACATTTTACATACTGCAAACTGATGCGCCAGCATTTTTCACCAAAAACGTTGTCTTCTAAACAGTCTTCTTAAAAAAGACAGGCAAAAAAAATAAAGAGCACAAGCAAAGCCCGGCATCTCATGCGCCGGAATCTTGAAAGTAAACAAACATTTGTCGCATCTGCCTACATAACTGCTGGCCAACGGCGAGGGCTGATGATGTCGCAAGACTCGATCGACATCCATATGCATAGGGGCGTATTTGCAATACTTCGCCACGGCACGAGATGCTAGAGGCAAGGGGGAGTGGAGTGCCTAGTAGACGAGGGCAGGGGGAGGAGGGAGAAATCGAGCCAAATTGAGCCATAGTTTGGCCAACGATCTAAAATGTTAACCGTGACTTCACAGAGATAAGTATGTTTAAACTGAGATAACACACTTAGGCACTAATCTTATTAATGTGTGTATGTAAACTTCAGACTGGATTGCACTCTCTATGATGATCTCTATAATCCTCTGCGCATGAGCTTAGTAGATCAGCATTGCATGCGCAATTAAGTGTGCACATGTTTAATATGTTTTAATGTCTTAAATACAAGCAAACCTTTAGTAGATCAACACCAAGCTGGTATGTGGCCTGATTTGTATAAACTTCTTAACATATACTTTGTGTTGAAAAAGCCTTTTTGGACAATTAAAAGCATCTTACGTCACACATTTTTTATGAGGGTTAAGACAAATGATTAATATTGTTATATTTATTACGATATAATACTTTTTTCAGGTATATAATTTGTCACTTATGATAATACATGTCTGAAATGCAGGGTGTTTTAGATATAACATCTAGCTTAACTATGTTGGACTGGTTTAAAGCCGTTTTAGAAAAAAAAACAGTGCCTGTGTAAGCCGCACCAGCTTTTATAAACTCTCCGATGAAGCTTGACAGTGTGTAGGCGGTAGCGGCGTTACTTGAATAACTACATTTCACAGTAGTCTGGGCATAACCTTGCTGTTTTTTTCATCAAATAGTCACGCAGTAGGATCCACAGAAGCTTCATTTTCAAAGGCATTCCAAATCTCTTCCCCATTACTTACCTATCCTACAGCCGATTACGCTCATGACCGATTGTGTATAAAAATGTGCACAAGTTGGATTGAAAGTGGCACTGCACAATTGGAGACAATGGCAGAGGAGATTGTAGATGTGTCTTCACCATGCACACTGAGTCCGCAAAGTATTTGGAGCGCTTCACTTTTTCCACATTTTGTTATGTTACAGCCTGATTCCAAAATGGAATAATTTAATTTTTCCCCAAATTCTACACACAATACCCTATAAGGACAATGTGAAAAAGTATTTTTTTTTAGAAATGTTTGCAATTGTATTAAAAATAAACTAAGAAATTGCATGTACATAAGTATTCACAGCCTTTGCTCAATACTTTGTTGATGTACCTTTGGCAGAAATTACAGCCTCAGGTATTTTTTAATACAATGCCACATGCTTGGCACACCTATCTTTGGACAGTTTTGCCCATTCCTCTTTGCACCACCTCCCATGCTCCATCAGGTTGGTTGGGAAGGGTCAGTGCGCAGCCATTTTCAGGTCTCTCCAGAGATGTTCAATATGATTGGCTGGGCCACTCAAATACATTCACAATGTTGTCCTTAAGCCATTCTTTTAATGTCTTGGTTCTGTGCATGGGTTGTCATGCTAAAAGATGAACCATCTCCCCAGTATGTAAAGAGTATCAAAAATCATAATGAAAGTGATTAGTTTGATCTGGATGTTGCTTCCGTCGATTTTGCAGTTCTTTTGAAGGACTGAACAGCTTCTTCGTTTTATTTATTTATTTTATAAAAATGTTTTGAAAAATGTTGATAGGCAGCGGTGGAAGAGGGGTTAGTGCGTCTGCCTCACAATAAGAAGGTCCCGAGTAGTCGTGAGTTCAATCCCGGGCTCGGGATCTTTCTGTGGGGAGTTTGCATGTCCTCCCCGTGACTGCGTGGGTTCCCTCCGGGTACTCCGGCTTCCTCCCACCTCCAAAGACATGCACCTGGGGATAGGTTGATTGGCAACACTAAGTTGGCCCTAGTGTGTGAATGTGAGTGTGAATGTTGTCTGTCTATCTGTGTTGGCCCTGCGATGAGGTGGCGACTTGTCCAGGGTGTAAACCGCCTTCCGCCCGATTGTAGCTGAGATAGGCTCCAGCGCCCCCGGCGAACCCGAAGGGAATAAGCGGTAGAAAATGGATGGATGGATGATTAAAATTGACATGAATGAAATGTGTGTTTTTGTCTGGCAGGGATGTTCACATATGATGAACTCACCAAACTCTTTTGGTTCAACTCTTCATCGTTTGAAAATGAGGGCCAGTACACACTGATTGGCATTGTTCTCGGCCTCGCCATCTACAACAATTGCATCCTCGATGTTCACTTTCCAATGGTTGTCTACAGAAAGCTAATGGGCAAGAAAGGAACATTCAGGGACCTTGCTGATGCCAACCCTGTAAGAGTCCAGTTTTCACTGAAAAAAAATTATATACTATGTAATTATAAAAATTATATAGTAAGATGGCCCTTGGTGAGCATTTGTCCTCATTGTGTTGGTTAGATTCTGCACCAGAGCCTAAAGGAACTTCTTGAGTATAAGGGCAGTGTGGAGGAGGATATGATGATTACGTTCCAGATTTCTCAGACGGACCTCTTTGGAAACCCTCTTATGTATGATTTAAGGGAAAATGGCGATAAAATTCCAGTGACGAATGAAAATCGAAAGGTAAGCCACGCACGCACACTTTCTTTTTCTGGTTGGAATCGGTAATACAATTACTGTTGTTTTTTATTTGAAATGCAGGAATTTGTGGCTCAGTATGCGGAATACATGCTTAACAAAAGCGTTGAGAAGCAGTTCAAAGCATTCAGGAGAGGCTTCCACATGGTCACCAATGAGTCACCACTCAAGTACCTTTTTCGGCCTGAAGAAATCGAGCTGCTGATCTGTGGAAGCCGGGTGAGATTACTTAATACATGCAACATTACATTACTGTACCACTTGATTATGTACACCTGCACATTCTAATAGATTCACCCGACGTCACGTTAACTATGCGAGCCTCAAAGCGGGAGGCCAGTTGTCAAAGCGTCCTGGGGAAAAATGCCCTATACTTGCGTTGTTTTAGGCTATTGTAACCATTCAAATCACGAAAAGGATAAAAGTTTCTTCAGAATTCCTTGAAAAGTAATCAAAAATGATGAAAGATGTCAAGATTTTATGAAACAACAACAAGAAATGTGGCTCTCAAATAGCACTCCACTCAAGGGAGCAGTGTCAAAAAATGTTTGAAGTGATCACGTCGTTAAAGGTTTCCTTTGATATACGTTAAAGTTTAGTATTTCCCATTTTAGTGTTATCTTGATAGTGTTTGTATTTTATCTTGGTTTGGAGTTGTTGGTTTTAGCTACAAGTGTTTTGTAAAGCACCAACTAGGCGAGTCTAAATAAAAAAAAAAGCAAATGTGAGCAAAACCTAAAAGAGCTTTTACCAAAGGCAGTAATCATAAGTGAAGCTTTCAGCACATACACAACGTTGAAATCTATAGTTATACTTGAATAAAAACAGAGAAAACATGCATATTCGTAACGGCGTGTGCAACAAACATGGCCTAAACTTACCTGGCCATGCAGTTGGTGACCTGTGATCACTTCTCCGTCTCTTTCACAACGAGCTAGGCCTTCAGTGTTGCCACCGATTATATTTATGAGTGGTTAACATAGAGGGAAAATGACAAACAGTGAATCAAAGATATCAAGTGCTACTAGCAGTGTGTTTACAAGGACGCTTCCTCACAAGACGCAAAGTTAAATTATGAAATGCAACTCAAGCCAAACATTAACGATGCATTATTTACCCGGGAGAATCTTGATACCAATTTCCTTGACCCAGCCACATACAAAGAAGTTGTAGGTCTGTGCTTTTTCAAGCTTTCATCTGTTTTGTTGTGTAGAATGACATATGGTGCACCAGATAGTTTGACATATCTGGAAACGCCACTGACAGATAGTCCTTGAGATCACTCTACAAATCTTTTTTGATAACATATAAGAATCGATTCCATTGTATAGTTATAATTTTTTGCTCGTATCTGCTTTTAGTGGCAAGATCTAGACCCCTTGCGTACTCTGATACTTCACCTACTGTTGCTGCACAGTAGCCATATTGGTTTGGTGGCCCCCCCACATTCCTTTACTTCCATGCAAAAGTCACGTGACTGAATACAATCTATTATATAAATGAGTTTTAATCGAACATGTTAAAAAGGTATTCATTGCTTGCGTTAGAGACACTTTTTTCATGTTTAATGGAGATTGTATGCTACTTTTCATTCCAGTACTTTGCTTTGTGAGACTTACCTCAAAAAAGCTATTTTTGCTGCATGGGTTGATTAGAAAAACATTGTATTAGTTACGGATGGGCAATAAATATATATCAATATATATCGCAAAATATTTTTTTCTAATTGAATTAGAAATAGGAGGCAATTTGGATATAATTAATTTGTTCTGGTTTTAGCAGCCTGCTTAAATATGTTAGCAACATCAGCACACACAGTTGCCTGTGGCACAAATACAACCTGGTTAACAGGAGGTCTCACTCAATCTGTCACGGGTGAAGCATGTGACGTTACCAGCTTCAAATAGGGGCGATAAATGATATCTAACAAATAGTGTAAAATGTTCATAATAAACTTAAAGATGTGTCAGAAATGTGGTTTTATGGTTTGTACAAGTTTGAATGTTGTCTTGTTTTTTAGGGTTGAGTAAACAATGCTCTTTTTAAGCATAATACGCATTTTTCTACTACACAATCTATGAGTAGAATGCCGTCAGTTCCGCATTAGGCTGATTTAATGGCATCATAACAAATCTGTGCATCAGTATAGTGATATATTGCATGTACAATGATGTGTACATAATATTTAAAATCAGCGCACACTTAAATGGAGGACAATTTAGTTTTAATCATAGGCATACGCACGCCTTTATGGAAACCAAATTAATAGATTAGCACTTTTCAATTCAATTTCCTTTATTTAACCAGGTAAAGACTCATTGAGATTAAAATCTCTTTTTCAAGAGCGACCTGACAAAGAGGGTGGCACAAACAAAATTACAATAATAATTACAACAAGACAATACAACAGAAAAACAGCAGTCATACCACAACAGGTCAAAAATAATTTAAAACGATTAAGTAATGGGTTATATTTGTATAGCGCTTTTCTACCTTCAAGGTACTCAAAGCGCTTTGACAGTATTTCCACATTCACCCATTCACACACACATTCACACACTGATGGCGGGAGCTTCCATGCAAGGCGCTAACCAGCAGCCATCAGGGGCAAGGGTGACGTGTCTTGCCCAAGGACACAACGGACGTGATTAGGATGGTAGAAGGTGGGGATTGAACCCCAGTAACCAGCAACACTCCGATTGCTGGCACGGCCACTCTACCAACTTCGCCACGCCGCCCCTAAGTAAGAATTACATTTAAAAGCAAGTACATTTCCCAAGAGAACTGGTTTCTCGATCTTTTAAAATGGACTTAAATTCCCCCACTTCTTTTAAGTAAAAAACATCCTTTTTTCATTAAATATATTTTAAACATGATCTTATGTTGCCTCTTGTACAATATACATTATTTTTGTTGTCTCTGGGACTGCTTTTGTATATTTTTTGTAAGTGTGCACACGTTACCTACATGTACATGTACAAATCAATCAAAGCCAACATTTCATTAAATTCATGTGAAATTGTTTTACAAAGTTTAAATTGTAAATGTGACAAATATGTAAGTTTATTATAGTATATAGTATATATTATAGTATTATTATAGAGTATCCATCCATCCATCCATCCATCCATTTTCTACCTTAGTTTATTCCCTTCGGAGTATTTTAGTTTAAATAAGTGTAATCTTTCAAGGAACCCACACACTTTTTTTTTCACCTACAATGTCTTAAACAACATTTTTCAAAATAGTTATACACCATATCTCGTTTTAATAGATATATTTATTTTATATATTTAGGTACACATTTTGTCAAAGGTGTCAGTAACGCCTGTTTAAAGGCACATAATCTAATAATCTCTCACATAATCTTACCTCGCACCACTTTTCCACTAGAGTGCTTCAATTTACACAATGACAATAGCTTTTAATTAACAACAATAATAATAACAGTTATGAAAATAACATGTGTAAGTTAGTATTGGGCAGTGTCTGTAAGTATTATGCAGTAGGATATTGGACATGATGCCTGTTGTTGCTATGAATATGCACCCACTCTATTTATCTTAACAAATAATGTTTAATAATAATAATAATAATAACAATACATTTTACTGATAATGCGCATTTCTGGGCACTCAAGGACACCGTACAAAATCAACAAAGATCGATAAGATTTACAATGAATAAGCAGTCAGGAATAGGTGTGTTTTGAGTCTTGATTTTGAAGAGGGATATTGAGTCTAAATTACGAAGGTCTGGTGGTAATGAGTTCCAAAGATGAGGGACTGAGCGGCTGAAAGCTCAGGCACCCACGGTGGACAGTTTAAATAAGGGGACAATGAGATGGATGGATGAAGAAGATCTTAGGGAACGTGAGGGCATGGCGACTTTTAAAAAACAACTTTAAGCATTGTCCAGCTGTTTAGTGACATATACCATATTTTTCGGACTATAAATCGCTCCGGAGTATAAATCGCACCGGCCGAAAATGCATAATAAAGAAGGAAAAAAACATATATAAGTCGCACTGGAGTATAAGTCGCATTTTTTGGGTAAATGTATTTTATAAAACCCAACACCAAGAATAGACATTTGAAAGGCAATTTAAAATAAATAAAGAATAGTGAACAACAGGCTGAATAAGTGTATGTTATATGACGCATAAATAACCAACTGAGAACGTGCCTGGTATGTTAACGTAACATATTATGGTTAAAGTCATTCAAATAACTATAACATATAGAACATGCTATACGTTTACCAAACAATCTGTCACTCCTAATAGCTAAATCCGATGAAATCTTATACGTCTAGTCTCTTACGTGAATGAGCTAAATAATATTATTTGATATTTTACGGTAATGTGTTAATAAGTCCGAGTCCATGGTTAGTGCCATCTCCGGGTTGGGGAGGAGATCTTGCCCCTAGTGGAGGAGTTCAAGTACCTCGGAGTCTTGTTCACTAGTGAGGGAAGAGTGGATCGTGAGATCGATAGGCGAATCGGTGCAGCGTCTTCAGTAATGCGGACGCTGTATTGATCCGTTGTGGTGAAGAAGGAGCTGAGCCGGAAGGCAAAGCTCTCAATTTACCGGTCGATCTACGTTCCCATCCTCACCTATGGTCATGAACTTTGGGTTATGACCGAAAGGACAAGATCACGGGTACAAGCGGCCGGAATGAGTTTCCTCCGCCGGGTGGCGGGGCTCTCCCTTAGAGATAGGGTGAGAAGCTCTGTCATCCGGGGGGAGCTCAAAGTAAAGCCGCTGCTCCTCCACATCGAGAGGAGCCAGATGAGGTGGTTCGGGCATCTGGTCAGGATGCTACCCGACCCAGGACACGTTGGGAAGACTATGTCTCCCGGCTGTCCTGAGAACGCCTCGGGATCCCCCGGGAAGAGCTGGATAAAGTGGCTGGGGAGAGGGAAGTCTGGCCTTCCCTGCTTAGGCTGCTGCCCCCGCGACCCAACCTCGGATAAGCGGAAGAAGATGGATGGATGGATGGATGGGTGTTAATAATTTCACACATAAGTCGCTCCTGAGTATAGGTCGCACCTATTAAAAAAACTGCGATTTATAGTCCGAAAAATACGGTAATATTGTTTAAAGAACTTTTACTGCAAATGAATATCTGTTCCAAATATCAGTTATTGTCCTCCTTGACTACTAATAATTGGTATCGGTCCTGCAAAAAAACATATCGGTTGATCTCTATACTTTAGCCGGAAGGCTTAGTGCGCTAGACCAGTGGTCCCCAACCACCGGGCCACGGCCCGGTACCGGTCCATGGATCGATTGGTACCGGGCCACACAAGGAAAAAAAAATATATATATACTGTATATATAAAAACAATGTATTAATGTTATTATTTCTGGTTCCTATATTATACATCAATGTAGATCAGGGATACAGTCCGTAAGCACACATGATTGTATTTTTTTATGACCAAAAAAAAAAACATACACCCCCCCCTCCCCGGTCCATGGGACACATTTTCGAGCGTTGTTACAAACAATTTGGGGACCAGTGGTTCTCAAATGGGGGTACACGTACCCCTGGGGGTACTTGAAGGTATGCCAAGGGGTACGTGAGATTTTTTTTAAACGTCTGTCAAAAAGAACACTGAAAAGAAATGCAACAATGCAATATTCAGTGTTGACAGCTAGATTTTTTGTGGACATGTTCCATAAATATTGATGTTAAAGATTTATTTTTTTGTGAAGAAATGTTTAGAATTAAGTTCATGAATCCAGATGGATCTCTATTACAATCCCCAAAGAGGTCACTTTAAGTTGATGATTACTTCAATGTGTAGAAATCTTTATTTATAATTGAATCATTTGTTTATTTTTCAACAAGTTTTTAGTTTGTTTTTTTTTCCAAATAGTTCAAGAAAGACCACAACAAATGAGCAATATTTTGCACTGTTATACAATTTAGTAAATCACAAACTGATGACATAGTGCTGTATTTTACTTCTTTATCTCTTTTTTTCAACCAAAAATGCTTTGCTCTGATTAGGGGGTACTTTAATTTAAAAAAAATTCACAGCGGGTACATCACTGAAAAAAGGTTGAGAACCACTGCTCTAGACAATAAAAAAAGTACAAATAAGTACTGTTTTATTTTACATGTTTTGGCTTTGGGCCAAGTTGCAAAGCTGCGCATAATTTGGTTGGTAATTGATAGAATTTGCGTAAATAGATTGCAACATTGCATATTATTGGAGAACTAAAGATCCATCCAGATTGTTGTTGGAACTGGAACTAATGGATGTGAAATATCAGTCACTTTTTTTGTGCATCTTGCTTAGAAACCGGAGATGAAGGCGGATTTGAAAAGGGCACTTTCGCAAACTGGGAAAGCTACATACTAAAAATGGTGTATTAATAAAGCCGATCAATTACAGTCCTGCGGTCCACTTTGCCTTTGACGAGAGGTTAGACGTTTTTAGAGGCGCATATCAAGCTCCGGCGGAAGGTTTGGAGCAAGAAGAGCAAGCGGCGTGACACTAGCATAATTCAGGTTTAAGTTACATAAAAGTACGTATGTTTACACAAATCACAATGTCAGAAAAGGAGTGAAAAGAAAATCTGTGTATCTGTTCATTTGCTTTTTCAGTTGAAACCAACACAAAACAAATTATAATGACCTGTTTTTTCATAATTTGTTTTTTGAAGTAAAACAAAATTAAGAACTTTTTTTTCTTATTTTATATCTATTAATTGAATCAAATAATGAAGTTGTTTTACGAAGATGCAGCCTTGCAGGTAAACAAACGTAGAAGACAGAGGAAGACTGTGCTACAATTCAAATTGAAGTTACCCAGGATTTTTTCTTTGTTTTCTGGCTTAACTATGCCAAATATTGAAGATGTGGGAAGTGCCTTTCTAAGAAGCTGGTTAACAATTTTATTAGTCAAGTCAGCACTGTCTAATCTTGTCATGAACACGTTCACGCAAAAGGGGTGGGCTTAGCAGCAGATAATGTAATAGCATTAAAAGTTGTGCTTAAAGGTAAAAATGGAAAAGTGGACTATGTGAACTGTACAATGACGTTGTGCTTCTGACGTTTTTTTTCTGTCTTTATTTTGCAACTAGCTATGACAAAAATATTGCAAGACAATGTATACTGTATGTCAGAAAGACATGGAGTTTTGTATGTGTAGAGTTAATGAAAAACTTTGACTAAGTGTCTCCAAATTCACACCTTTTTTCTTTCGGAAAATCTGTGTTAAATACTAATTTTTTGTAATATTGTTGTAAAATTTGAAATGGGATTTGGTAAGAGATAAATCAATGGCCCCATTGTGTTTTCAAGTCTATAGCATCAATTGAGCTATTTTAAAGGCATTTTCAGAAAGAAAAAATATTTATTCTCAAGTGTATTCTTCAGTGTCAATAGCATTTTTAGCACAATTCTGACTGTTGAGGACAGCAACTTAACATATTAGCTTTCAAAAAAGCCTAGACTCATATCAATTCTCTAAATAGTTCAACAATGACAGCTTCACGTTTACTTTGGGTTTGACTTTTTTTCCAATTTAAGCCAAAAAATCCCAGATTGCTAAACAAAAAAAAACAAATTGGGAAAAAATGGGTAGTTTTTAGTGTTGGAAGTAGCAGCGCGGCGTCTTTGTAGGCTTTCAAAACACTGTCTTACCGATTCTAGCGTTCCATGTGGCTGTTAAGATTTAATGTGTTTAAGCTTGATATTTTTTCCCCTCTTCGTGGAATGTTTGCAGAATATTTGGTGCAATTAGCACGTGCAAAGTCTTCTTCTGAAATAATTAAGAAATCCCACATGCTTGACACCATGTTTGTTTACAGTGAGGTCAGGGGACTTTTACAGAATGGCACAGTTAGAGAGAAGGAGCGCTTGATTTGCTCACCACAACCCACCTAAAGCACTGTTCGGGTAATCTGTCCTCATTTTTTGGTGCTATTTTTTTTATCAGATTTATCAATATGACTTCATAAGTCCTCATACTGGCTTGATAATTATCTGTCCGATATTTAACGTGCACCCTTATAAATAAGTTAAATAAATAAATGATGAATTAGAGCAGCACTCAGAGAGTGCAGTTCTGCCAGGCCCAATCTCCGAATAGTAAAGAACCCTTTTAAAAAATAAATTCTGAATCCAGAAAGTGATCCGGATCCCCCATAATCCCCTGTTTCCTATTTCTTAATTTCCTGAAAGTTTCATCAAAATTTGGCCAAAAATCTTTGAGTTATGTTGCTAACAAACAAACTCCAGTGAATACATAACCTCCTAGCGGTGGTAAAATGGACAAAAACATTGTGTGTTAATAAATAAGTGCAGGTTATATCAAAATCATCTTTATTGGCCAAGTATGTAACACACAAGGATTTTGACTTGGCACTCTCTGTTCAATGCAAGAAATGAGGAAAAACACAACGACCACGAGACACTGCACAATCGTGGCGGCGATAAACAATATCTTCTGATTCTGATTACTTAAATATTCATACTGTAAGTACAAGAGTAAAACTGACAAACATTGGACGGGGCTCATTTTGGCCCAATAATCTACAGTAATGGCTGCTTATCATTCCTGTGCCTCACTTTGTGATGTATTGAATCTGTTTTATTTTCTTGTCTGCCTTTTTTTTGTCTTTTTTTTTTTTTTTACAGAAAGGAATTTCAAAATTAGAGTAGGATATTTTCCTGGTCTATAGCAGGGGTGACCAAACTTTTTGCCTCCATGGGCCAAAGTAAAACTATGCCAATGAGCAATTTTAGGCATACAGCTGCACAATAAGTTAAAAGTTAAAGTTAAAGTACCAATGATTGTCACACACACACTAGGTGTGGTGAAATTTGTCCTCTGCATTTGACCCATCCCCTTGTTCAAGTGAGTTGTTAAATCCTATACTGTCATTATTTAAAGTAGTAGAGATCATCACGTTTTATAGATTCAAGATTAAAGTACCAATGATTGTCACACACACACTAGATGTGGTGAAATTTGTCCTCTGCATTTGACCCATCCCCTTGGGGAGCAGTGGGCAGCAGCGGCGCCGCGCCTGGGAATCATTTTGGTGATTTAACCCCCAACTCCAACCCGTGCTGCTGAGTGCCAAGCAGGGAGGTAATGGGTCCCATTTTTATAGTCTTTGGTATGACTCGGCTGGGATTTGAACTCCAACCTACCGATCTCAGGGCGGACACTCTAACAACTAGGCCACTGAGATGGTTTGACAACTTGTTTGCCTTGCGGACATGCCATCAATGACTATTTGATCTTAAAAGAGTTTGAATATGTTACATTTTGATTAGCCATCCGTCAGGCACTCCTGTCTATACACTTCTATTTTAAACATCTGCTCAGTAGGCTCATTGTATATCAACTTGATTTGTTTATTGTCCAGAACCTTGACTTCCTGGCACTAGAAGAAACTACAGAATATGATGGAGGCTACAACAAAGATTCTCGAATCATCAAGTAAGCAAAAAAAGTAAGGTGCTTGGAGACCTTGACACAGACGCTCTCACCTTTTATTTTTTTTATATTTTTTTAGAGAATTCTGGGAAACGTTGCACTCTTTTAGCGAGGAGCAGAAGCGCCTCTTCCTGCAGTTCACCACTGGCACTGATAGAGCGCCAGTGGGTGGGCTTGGCAAACTGAAGATGATTATCGCCAAGAATGGGCCTGACACAGAGCGGTGAGCCTCAGTGCCGTGCATTTTTCTTTATGCAATGATGATGCAATAATAATCATAATCATCCATGTCTATGTCCACTCCCCTCTCCCTCCACTCTGCAACAGACTACCAACATCTCATACTTGCTTTAATGTGCTACTGCTGCCAGAGTACAGCAGCAAGGAGAAGCTGACTGAGCGACTGCTGAAAGCCATCACCTATGCCAAAGGGTTTGGCATGCTCTGAGGCCCTGCCCGGTACAACTTTTACCACCACATGTCCCTAATGCACTGCAAATAGACTCTTTGTCTGCCCATTTGGTCCCGCCCTTCTTTTTTTAATCCGGCAAGATGTAAGCGGCGGCAGAGGGGGAAAAAATGGTAGTCCCTCCACTGAGCCTACATAGTCAAGCAACATTATCAGTCCGTGTAAGCACAGAGATGTCCTGATCAAAGTACTCATCTACATGGGATGTGCTGCTGCCTCCCACCTTTCTTTTTGATGTAAAGAAAAAATCATTTATGTAATTATTTATTTGAAGTTAAACCTGGGTTTTTCATCCTCAGTGAAACAGAACATGGTAAAAAGTTTAATACTAATCAATCAATGCAAATCTGGGACAAAGCACTATAACCAATTGCTTTTGTCTGGCATTACTGAACATAAAGTTATCTTTCGAAGTTAGTTTTTTTTTAAGAGTAGCATTAGCTACTCTTAAAAAAAACAGGAAAACGCTCACAATTCCAATTGCAAAGCAACAGTTTTTTGCTCCAATTCTCTCTTTTCAATCTTATGGGAGGGCATCATTAGACCGAGCTGTGTAAGTGCACTTAGACTTTTTTCAGAATGTTTTTTGTGGGGGGCCCACAGGTTGCCACGATTGTCTGAAGCATTTTTTGTTTCCATGTCTTCCTGTGTTGACGATACTTAAATAAAAACAAAACAATATTTATATATGATGACACTTTGGATATGATATTTGGCCCTATGAACACAATACAGTTTGCTGATTAGCTCAAATCCGTAAAGCCCATTGTGTTGTGTATTTCTGAAAAACTTTATTCGGAGAAGAACACCTGTTCCCTTTTTGACAAAGGTAGTTCAGCAAAGTCTTAGGTTTCGCTGCAAACTTTTGAGTTGATTTAGCCTGAGAGAGGAAACTGATTTGAATGAGTTCATTCAACTCTTGAGTAGGTTTAATTTGTGCCATTACTTGCTTTTAATCATGTGAGTGCTTAAATACATCCACACTAAGAAGTATGGCAACATTTGAGTTTGTCAATTAAAATATATTTCAAATACAAAGTAAACTTTCCACCCTAGAGTCTATCACTTCCCCAGTCTTCGCTGCCACACCTTCACACGTGGAACAATTTTCAGGGATTCTCCGCAGCTCCTTTGTCACGGCAATCTTCATGTTGTCCGACACTCCAAAACGGATCCTCTTGATGACTCCTTTGAATTTGGAAAAGAGGAGAAAAATCACGTGGTGCCAGGTCAGGTGAGTAAGGTTGCTCCAGCATGGCGTTGTCCTGCCCCAACTCTCACCTCTTCTTGCGCACTAAACAAAGCAAACGCTGCAGGCTGTCTTGTTGATCACCCTGTAGCAAGAACTTGCAGTGTACGATGCCCCTCCCATAAAATGTTGATGATTGATAGATGTGTGTGTACATATAAATAGGAGAATACATAGTTTGCATAATGTGTCGTGTTTCAATTTCATTTTTATTTGGAACATGTCAAAACTTCACAAGCACACATTGTGCTCAAGTGATCAACCTTCCAAAAGTAGCAGAGTTGTCTGGTCCCAGACCTGTGCCATGAGCAACAAAATGAAAGACCCAACTGAAACCCACATGATCTAGCACTTGGTGACGGAGAGCAAGGAAACTCTCCCCCAATGAGAAAAAAACCCTCAGATAAAACCCAGGCAGTGTGGGATGGCCATCCGTCTCGAGCGAGTTAAGAAAACAAGCTTGTCACGTGCATATTAAAATGATAGTCTTTATTAACATAGCGAACTGAAGATGACTATCTCCAAAACAGAACCCATCTGAAGAAGAATTGCTAAGAAGACCAACTCCCAAACGCATGCTAGTCATCAGCGACTGAGGGTTGTGACTTGATTTGTCAAATTAGTAAGTCGTTGTTTGAGTTTTCGCTGGGACGATTCGTAATGACCTGTCAGCTTTTTAAATTTGAGCGTCATGACATCCAAGCTAGCCTCAACTCCGTTCACTTTTTCTTCCAAATCTTTGGCGTCTCTCGCTGTGACAAGTGACTCATCTATGAGGTTGTCCTTCATCAGAATAGCCCGACCTTTATCTTCCAAAGCGTTCTTAGCGTCAGGGTACTCGGTGAGCGCCTCCATCAGGTCGTCTTTAGATAAGGCAAATAGGTCTGAGTAGCCCACACTTCGAATGTTGGCTGTTCTTCGATTTCCAGCCTTACTCCCCTTGATGCCCAAAATGCTGATCTCTCCAAAGTAAGCGCCATCACTAAGGACCACGAACTGGGTCACCCCATCATCCGCCACAACCGCTAGCTTACCTTCCTTAATAATGTACATTTCCCTTCCAATGTCCCCCTTTTTACAAATGTAGTCACCCGGACTAAAAACTTGGGGTTGCAATTTGAGGACTAACTCAACAAGCAAACCTGCCTCACAGTCTTGAAAAATGCGTACTTTACTCAGTGTTTCCAGATGAACGTTGATGGCGATCTCGGCCTTGAGCTTATCTGGAAGGTTTTTAAGCACCTGCTTTTCATCGCAAGTTTTCTCCTCCGTCCACAAGTAATCGAACCACTTGACCACTCTGACTTCCAGGTCTTTGGTGACCTTCCGAAACTGCATGTATTGCTTGATAGAATCTATCTTGGCCTGGAACTCCACACGAGCGGCGTTCATGTTAGATATCATGGCACCAACATTGCCTACAATTGTAGCAAAGATCAAAACCCCAGTGAGAAAGTCGACCACAACAAAGAAGTACTCGATGTCACGAACTGGAGGTGGTGTCTCCCCAATGGTGGTCAGGGTCAATGTGGACCAATAGAAGCAGTATATGTACTGCCTGGCGAGACGTTGGAAGTCAGCATTTTTTGTTCCAGGATAAACCCATGTGTCCGATCCAAATCCCAGAACCTTGGAGATTGCAAAATAGAGGCAAGCATTCCAGTGGATAATTATGATAATGTAAAGTACAAGATTGCCAATTCGAAAAATATTTGGGAAGTTGGTGCGAGTCTCAGTTCTGTCAAAAAATTCAAAAAGCCGAGCCAACCTAAAGAGGCGATTGAACCTCCACTCTGGATTGTTGACTCCAATTTGGAAAAAGACAACATCAGTGGGAATCATGGATACAATGTCCAGTTGGAACTGGCGTGTTTTCATGTACTTTTCCTTCAGTACCTTTGGATCCCGAACAAGCAGCCCTTGCTCCAAGAAACCTATGAGAAACCAGAGCTTGATTATTACTATCAAGGTCCTTGTAAGAACTGCAGACAATCAGCCAAGTTCACAAACCTGTTCTTGCTCGCACAAAAGTGTCTGCACAGTAAAGGACATCTGAGGTGTAGTCCAACACCATCCACAACACTATGTTAGTGTTCTGCAGCTCATTGAAGCAGGACCTGTAGTGCACCAACACATTGAATAAGTTGTGAAATTGAAACTATACCTTCATTACTTCATGCGAAATCAGTCCAGACCTGGCCACCAGGAACATCAGATTATAGAAGACCGGGATGGAGATGGTGCTTAACCAGTAATAGTATGTATCCGTGGCAGGGTCCATGATCCACACCTCCTTTCTGAAGAAATAACCATCACCATTTTAATATTTATAACTTAGCAGAACTACCGTCGTTCTTTGGATAATCTAATGGAGCCTATCCCAGCTGCACTCGGCTTTGAGCTAAAAGCTCTAGGCTGTCAACCTGTTGTTCAGTCACCTTGTGAGTGAACATGCCATCTGGTACACACATCAATGTTAAAGGTTATGTTATACTTGATGAATCAGAATTTTTAACTGTACAAACTTTAACGACACTTGAATGAAGTCACGTAGTCAGTTTGGCTAAGGCTATATTTTTGAAATTGGTCAGAATAGAATCAGATTTTCTAGAATGGAAAAATTCCTGCGTAACCTACGGTTCTTCCTTTTTATCATCCTTCTTGTCATCTTTTTTATCGTCTTTCTTGTCATCTTTTTTATCGTCTTTCTTTTCCTTGTCATCTTTCTTTGGATCTTCCTTCTTCTCGTCTTGCTTGTCCTTGTCATCTTTCTTTGGATCTTCCTTCTTCTCGCCTTGCTTGTCGTTTTGTTTGCTGAAGAAGAAAGTTGTAATAATTAGCTGCATAGTAAGGTTGTTTTGTTTTACAATAGCTCTGGTGTCCTGAAGGGGGCACTGTAACAGCACACACTATTTAACGTGTCCTATTTACCCACTTACTATTTACAATGGAAACCATTGAGGCCACATTGCAGTTATGGCTCCACTCAGAATGGTTGTAACAGTGAATAATATATGATAATAGATGTATCATGATTGGCCTCATGATATTATTGCACAATTGCCTACACATTCGAAAATGTTAGACTTTTTGTAAATTCATTGCAAAAAAAAAAAAATCTCAATTTTAAAAATAAGAATAAACGCTAAAGCTCTGGTGAAGGAGCTGTGGGTTTCCACCGTAAAATCTGTTGACATTTTTACAATTGTACAATTTGATGGAGAACTTGCTTTGAAATTATGAGTCAGGCTGATATTTAAATATTTATTTTTAATTTAACAAAACATTTTCTGAATGTATGATGTACAGTACAGGCCAAAAGTTTGGACACACCTTCTCTCCATTCAATGTGTTTTCATTATTTTCATGACTATTTACATTGTAGATTGTCACTAAAGGCATCAAAACTATGAATGTGGAGTTATGTACTTAACAAAAAAAGGTGAAATAATTGAAAACATATTTTATATTCTAGTTTCTTCAAAATAGCGACCCTTTGCTCTGATTGCCGCTTTGCACGCTCTTGGCATTCTCTCGATGAGCTTCAAGAGGTAGTCACCTGAAATGGTTTTCATTTCACGGGTGTGCTTGAAGCTCATCGAGAGTGTGCAAAGGGTGCCTATTTTGAAGAAACTAGAATATAAAACGTGTTTTCAGTTATTTCACCTTTTTTTGTTAAGTACATAACTCCACATGTTGTTCATTCATAGTGTTGATGCCTTCAGTGACAATCTATAAATAGTCATGAAAATAAAGAAAATGTATTGAATGAGAAGGTGTGTCCAAACCTTTGGCCTGTACTGTACATATTTTATATTTGTTGCATATTAGATAATATTAAAGTTTAAAAGGTATGCAATTGCAAGAAGTATTATGGATTTGTTTACTGCTGTGAAATGAGTATTTTTCAATCATATTAATATTGATTAACTGCAGGTTATTACTTGATTTCATAATTGAAATTAACTCAAGAAAAGACCCCAATATTTTTACACAAATGCAATTAATGCGTGATAAATCTGAGTATACACATGATTGATGCAGTCATTTTTGTGATTAATCGCACCATTGAACTAGTTCTGTTTGACAGCCCTCAGTTTTTTCGGTCAAAATGTAAAGAAAGAATACTTTTTAGTAAGAACAGAAAGTGAATGTATTACTTCCAGGCTTTTAAAATGATAAGGAGGCTAGATGTGGCCTTCGGGTCTTGGCTCAAGACCTCTTTAGTTTTGGGCGTACATTAGGCTGCTAAGCATGCTCTACTTATTTTCACCAGTATAACCATTGCTAGCATTGGTTGTAGTTCGTTTTAGTCTTTGTTTTCTGATAGTACTGACAATAACCATATAATTGCCATTTGTTGTGATATTGTACTATGCATGACGTACTTCTTCCTGAAAATAGCCTAATTTCTGTATAAAATGTGATGTTTTATTGATAAAACAGCTCAATTTGTGTTTCATCTGACATAACATGGACAAAGATAAGACATTCTGGAGGAAAGTTCTGTGGTCAGATGAAACAAAAATGTAGCTGTTTGGCCACAATACCCAGCAATATGTTTGGAGGAGAAAAGATGAGGCCTTTAATCCCAGGAACACCATTCCTACCGTCATGCATGGTGGTGGTAGTATTATGCTCTGGGCCTGATTTGCTGCAAATGGAACTGGTGCTTTACAGAGATTAAATGGGACAATGAAAAAGGTGTATTACCTCCAAATTCTTCAGAACAACCTAAAATCATCAGGTTTTGTCTTGGACGCAATTGGGTGTTCCAACAGGACAATGACCCAAACACACGTCAAAAGTGGCTAAATCAGGCAAGAATGAACGTTTTAGAATGGCCTTCCCAAAGTCCTGATTTAAACGTGTGGACAATGCTGAAGAAACAAGTCCATGTCAGAAAACCAACAAATGTAGCTGAACTGCACCAATTTTGTCAAGAGGAGTGGTCAAAAATTCAACCAGAAGCTTACCAGAATCTTGTGGATGGCTACCAAAAGTGTCTTATTGCAGTGAAACTTGCCAAGGGACATGTAACCAAATATTAACATTGCTGTATGTATACTTTTGACTCAGATTTGGTCACATTTTCTGTAGACTCATAATAAATTTATAAAAGAACCAAACTTCATGAATGTTTTGTGAACAACAAGTATGTGCTCCAATCACTCTATCACAAAAAAATAAGAGTTGTAGAAAATATTGAAAACTCAAGACAGCCATGACATTATGTTATTTACAAGTGTACCGGTATGTAAACTTTTGACCACGATTGTATATTGTTATATATCAATGTAATCGTACCCGTCGTTGTTGTTGCAGTTGTTCATGTTTTGTTCAGCCAAAGGCCACAGAGAGTTGCTAGAAGAACAACAAATATGTTAATTAAAATAAGTAATTCTTTTTTAAAATTATTTAAACAATTAATTACACCAAAGGTGTCCAATGTGGTCTTCCAAAAAGCTCACTTCATGTTCTTTGTTCTACGGTGGCGCCGGTTGAACTCTGGAGGTCTTTGCCGGTTATGACCAGAGTGCATTATGTGAGCCAATCTTGCAAAAGAGAACACATGAGGGAAACACAATGTATATGGACTTCAGTTTTGCTTAGTGTTTTTACGAATAGTAGTAGTTGCTACTACGTGAGCCCAAACTTACCTGTATAGCAGTCCTGTTTCCGAAAAGGTGTGCGGATTCTGAATGTCCATCGCCCTGAGAAAAAAGGTGTCAGTGACTTTTTTTGAACAGTGTGGGAAATAATTTACAACAAACACATGAACAGTCCATATTCTTTTGCTAGGTTCATTTTAACAGAGTGAAACAGATTACCAACAAAAATATTTTTTCGTTTGAAGTCTATAAATCAAAAAAAGTATTTGATCCCTTAGCAAAACATGACTTAGTACTTGGCGCTATAACCCCAAAGGAGAAGGTTTCTACCTGTATGTGTGACTGTCGGGATGATGTTAGAGTTGAGTTAATGCCAAAGACCTCAAATATGCTCTTATGTCACCACATCACATTTACCTTAGACCTGTCTGACTTATTCATGTGGTCTCAGCTCGCAGTTTGAGATCATAAACTCCTGTGTAATTCTAAGCTTACCACTCAACCTTCTTAGAATCATCCCTTCCCCAAGAGCTCCACAGTGAGGGCATTGACTCAGTATTATTTTAGCTTCTTGGAAATGGTCTTGTATTCTAACCTTTTTGTAGCTCTTTGATCTTTTGACTGAGGATCTTTGGTCTTGCCCTTATCTAATATGCACATACAGTATATAGTACATGTCATTGTGTTTTGTGCAGCTCTTTGAGACATCTGTGATGAAGGGCTATACAAATAATCTTTGATTGATTGATTGACCTAATATGCACATATTTAGTACCTAATGTGTACATACATAGTACCAAATATGTACATTTATAGTACAAACCCCGTTTCCATAGGAGTTGGGAAATTGTGTTAGATGTAAATATAAACGGAATACAATGATTTGCAAATCATTTTCAACCCATATTCAATTGAATGCACTACAAAGGCAAGATATTTGATGTTCAAACTCATAAACTTTATTTTTTTTGTGCAAATAATAATTAACTTAGAATTTCATGGCTGCAACACGTGCCAAAGTAGTTGGGAAAGGGCATGTTCACCACTGTGTTACATGGCCTTTCCTTTTAACAACACTCAGTAAACGTTTGGGAACTGAGGAGACACATTTTTTAAGCTTCTCAGGTGGAATTATTTCCCATTCTTGCTTGATGTACAGCTTAAGTTGTTCAACAGTCCGGGGGTCTCCGTTGCGGTGTAGTAGAATTTCTGACCTTTGACCTATATTGCATGTCTGTCAAGAATGTACGCTCATTTAATTTCTCTTCTATTCTGTGCCAGTGGGACAAAGGTGAATATGGAGTTGTGCCAACCTGTCTACAGAATGTTTAGAATTTCCAAATATGACTAAGAGATACAAGGTTGTTTTGGAACAGACAAAACCAAAACAAAACAATCATGACGCATTAGATAACAAACAATGACGCACAAGAGACATATAAAAAATGGCAGAAGACCGGAACTCGACAGTGATTTTGGCTTGTGTGTGTCTTGTTTACTCCGGAGTAACATGTGGTCTGTCTGCACGGCCAACTTAATTCAACCTGCTCTTCTGATAATGGGTAAATAAATTTGTTGTACTAAACTACTTTTGTTGCCTGTTTAAGCTTCGGACAATCCACTACAGTGGTATTTTAGGCTTCATAATGCGCCACACATTTTCAATGGGAGACAGGTCTGGACTACAGGCAGGCCAGTCTAGTACCCGCACTCTTTTACTATGAAGCCACGTTGATGTAACACGTGGCTTGGCATTGTCTTGCTGAAATAAGCAGGGGCATCCATGGTAGCGTTGCTTAGATGGCAACATATGTTGCTCCAAAACCTGTATGTACCTTTCAGCATTAATGGCGCCTTCACAGATGTGTAAGTTACCCATGTCTTGGGCACTAATACACCCCCATACCATCACAGATGCTGGCTTTTCAACTTAGCGCCTATAACAATCCAGATGGTTCTTTTCCTCTTTTGTCCGGAGGACACAACGTCCACAGTTTCCAAAAACAATTTGAAATGTGGACTCATCCGACCACAGAACACTTATCCACTTTGTATCAGTCCATCTTAGATGAGCTCAGGCCCAGCAAAGTCGACGGCGTTTCTGGGTGTTGTTGATAAACGGTTTTCGCCTTGCATAGGAGAGTTTTAACTTGCACTTACAGATGTAGCGACCAACTGTAGTTACTGACAGTGGGTTTCTGAAGTGTTCCTGAGCCCATGTGGTGATATCCTTTACACACTGATGTCGCTTGTTGATGCAGTACAGCCTGAGTGATCGAAGGTCACGGGCTTAGCTGCTTACGTGCAGTGATTTCTCCAGATTCTCTGAACCCTTTGATGATATTACGGACCGTAGATGGTGAAATCCCTAAATTCTTTGCAATAGCTGGTTGAGAAAGGTTTTTCTTAAACTGTTCAACAATTTGCTCACGCATTTGTTGACAAAGTGGTGACCCTCGCCCCATCCTTGTTTGTGAATGACTGAGCATTTCATGGAATCTACTTTTATACCCAATCATGGCACCCACCTGTTCCCAATTTGCCTGTTGTTCCAAATAAGTGTTTGATGAGCATTCCTCAACTTTATCAGTATTTATTGCCACCTTTCCCAACTTTTTTGTCACGTGTTGCTGGCATCAAATTCTAAAGTTAATGATTATTTGCAAAAAAAAAAATGTTTATCAGTTTGAACATCAAATATGTTGTCTTTGTAGCATATTCAACTGAATATGGGTTGAAAAAGATTTGCAAATCATTGTATTCCATTTATATTTACATCTAACACAATTTCCCAACTCATATGGAAACAGGATTTGTACATAATATGCACATACTGTATGTATATAGTACCTAATATGTACATATACATAGTACCTCATTTACCCATAAATAGTACGTAATATGCACATATATAGTACCTAATATGGACATATTGTACATCGTACTTAATATGCACATATATAGTACCTAATTTGCACATATATAGTACCTAATATGCACATGCCACATACTGTATGTAGTACCTAATATGCACATATATGTTGATGTACTACCAGTCTGTCGTTGCCAGTGTTCTGTACTACATCGTAGTGTGCTGGGGGGGCAGTACATCTAAGAAGGACAGCTCCAGACTGGAGAAACTGATCAGGCGGGCCGGTTCTACGATCGGAATAAAACTGGACTCACTGGTGACGTGGCAGAGAAGAGGACTGTGGAAAAACTAGTGAGCATCCTGGATGATGCCAGTCACCCTCTGCATACCTTTGTCAGTAGCCAGAGGAGCCTGTTCAGTGCTAGACTGCTTCATCCTAAGTGCAGGACTAATAGTCTAAAAAACTCCTTTGTCCCACATGCCATTAGACTGTACAACTCCTCTCTGGGGGTAGGGGGGTTACTAGGATGACAGGGGATGCAAAACAATAACAGTGCAATAATTTTTCATAACATGGTCACTACGGTCTAGTTTGTCTTGTTATATTCTTATTTTACTGTTATATTTTTTTTCTCATTGTTGCTTTTAATTTTTATTCTATTGTAATATTTTTCTATTTTGTTTCCATTTATACCCCCATTATTTACTTTTTACTTTTTAAATTCGATCTCAACTCTGTACACTGCTGCTGGAATTGTAATTTTCCTGAGGGAACTCTCCTGAAGGAATCAATAAAGTACTATCTATCTACAGTATATAGTACCTTATTTGCACATATATAGTACCTAATATGCACATACTGTATATAGTACCTAATATGCGTAATATGGGTTGAAAATGATTTGTAAATCATTGTATTCCGTTTATATTTACATCTAACCCAATTTCCCAACTCATATGGAAACAGGGTTTGTATATGTACATATGTATAGTACCTCATTTGCCCATTTATAGTACTTAATCTGCATATATATAGTATCTATTTTCCCATGTGCACGTGGATGCTGGAAGACCAGCTTTTGCACTTCTATTGAGTCTATTAGTGCTGTCGTTGTGTCAGTGCTGAGCGTCAAACATTTTGTGGATTCAATGGCTTTAAACACAAACAACCAAATATGAAGTTAAATCTATTAATACCTTTCTTAACCTAAACACTCAGTTCTGAAATACTGCAGTTGATTCATCAATGGAGAGGAAAAGTGTTGTCATGGCAACACTGGATGATCTACTTGTTAAATGTTCTCTGGCGTTGCTCTGTTGTATTCCCGACCATATGAAAACTGCTAAAATAATACCACTTTACAAAGGTGATACCACTTTACAAAGGTGGAAACAAACACGTGTACTCCAATTACAGGCCAATATCACTGCTTCCATAGTTCTCAAAGGTCATAGAGAAATTGTTTGCCATCAGGTTAAATACATTTATTTAATATATATTTTTTAAGCAATCAATATGGGATTCATCCTAATCACTCAGCTGCAACAGCAATAACTGACATGGCAGAAGAAATTTCAACTGCAATAGATAAAAAGGCCTATTTGTAGGCCTTCAAATAGCATTTGATACGCTCGATCATAAGTTATTATTGGTCAAATTGTACAAATATGTAATAAGAGGAGTGGCACATGAGTGGGTCAAAAGTTACCTGAAAGTGTGTGGAAGTTAATAATAAGAAATCTGCCTTACATAATATTATTTGTGGAGTGCCACAAGGATCGGTCCTTGGACCAATACTGTTTCTCATGTACTGTATGATATTACTATGGTTTCCAAATTGTTTAAGTGTGATTTATTTAGGGACAACACAACCTTATTTTATCCAGGACAACATATTGAAGATGTGTTAGAGGTTAGATGAATTTATCAAAATAAAAAGATGGTTTGATGTTAATAGGCTGTCCTTGTATACTGGTAAAACTAAGTTTATGGTTTTTTTGTAGTAGTAGAAAATTGCGGATGTCTCATTATACATTGAAGGAGTTGAGATTCAAAGAACAAAGGAGATCAAGTTTTTGGGTGTTATGATTGCTGAAAATATAAATGATACAAAGGTAAAATGTCTAAATCTATTGCTATTTTATTCTAAGTGAAGGAATTGCTAAATCAAAAAGCATTGTATATTTTGTATAATTCCTCGATTGCCTGTAAAACATACAGTATTTAAATCCAATTTTCCTTTTACAAAAGAGAGCTATAATAATAATTACTGGAAATGCATACAGGAAACCCACAAACCCAATATTCAAACAGTAAACGTATTGAAATGTAACAAATTGGTAGCGTATAATATCTTCAAAATCATGTACAAAGCACATACAAAATTTCTACCAAACAAGATTCTAAGAGATTTGTTCAAAGAGAAAGTAACTATAATTTAAAAGGAATTGAGATGTTTAGTAAATTGATATTGAGAACGGCGACAATGGACATAATAATTTCAGTCAAAGGTGGAACAAACTGGACAGTGGAATAATATGAAGTAAATATATTTCTATATTAAAAAAAAAAAATCATGATGATGTAATAGGTATGATTTGAAGTAATTTCGAGTTTTCATGTTTGTTTATTTTGTTGTATGTTATGAAATAGAAATATTGCCATAAGTTTTCCGAGTTGAACAACAAATGTAACTGTGTGAATAGGAGCTGATATAAGTTTATACTTCTTTCTGCTCCTTTTCATTCAGGATTTATTTCAATGATATGTTGATTGTTTTTTTTGTTTTGACCTTGAATACATTTTAAAAAAAGTGAAATGGAAATATGCTAAAGGTTTTAAGTGTTGTACATGCATACAAATGTTTTCAGTTTAATTTTAACGTTATATTTTTTTCTCTTGTTGAGGATATATATATATTTTTTTTTACATTCTTAGGTAGCAGATTAAAATTTGCTTTGTGCATAATTTTATTTGTTCGTAAATGCACCAACTCATTGAATTTTTATATTTATGATTCAATAAAAACTGTTCTGAATGTTCTCTATAACCAACATTACGTATTATTCTAACTGACCAGTTTCAGTTTATTTCGAACATGCATACAATACAATTACAATGTAATGCATCACATATTTCCACTTGTTTCATTAGAGCACGTCTGAAAAGCAGTAGGAAGAAGCAGAGCTTATTTAATTAACCCTACCCCTTTTCATACCATAGCAGTTTTTGTTAGGTTTTGAAATGCATGGCTGCGATGGTTGTGTTCTCTCGAATGCAGAAGGACAAGCAGGGAGGAGTCTGTTTTAATTCTTTGACGCAGAACGAAAATACAAAAACTCAGACGCTAATAAAGCGTGAAGCCAAAAAAACAAATAGTTGCCAAGTGTGAACAGCGAGAAAGTATATAAGAAGGGAAAACACTTGAGCGTGGTGAACACAAGACTAAACGTTGCGAGGAGCGAGCGTTGACCCAGCGACTTGTGCTGGGTGACTGAATAATATAAAGGGTAGTGATTAACCACAACAGATGGTGGGAACACTAACTACTGAAACAAGGGAAGGTGTGGAGAACTTGTTTCCACGGAAACCAAAAGTAAACAAAAGGAAAGATGTTAGAGCATGGAAACAGACTAACATAGGACAAAATCCACAAAACATAAATCAAGCCATCATCCAGGCATCGGATCATGACAGTTTTATACCATTTCTTTGTTCTCTGATTGTAACAGAACAGTGAATAAATAAATATACCACAAGTAAGTAAAACAAATATTAAACACAAAAATAATTATCTCCTTTAAAAAAAAAAAAAATCAAGCTTTTTACGATAATTGTTCTTCTTTGTACTTTGTGAACACTTGTATTTTGAACAGTCTCTTAAGTGTGATGTCTTACCTCCTGGTCATATTAGTGCATTGTTTGATTCCCTTGCTTAATCCATTCCATAATTTAATTCCACATACTGATATGCTAAAGGTTTTAAGAGTCGTACGTGCATACAAATGTTTGAAATTAGATTTTTCTCTAAGGTTATATTTTTCCTCTTTTGTTGAGAAGAATTGTTGTAAATTCTTAGGTAGCAGGTTATAGTTTGCTTTGTACATAATTTTAGCTGTTTGCAAATGCACTAAGTCGTTAATTTTAATATTTGTGATTCAATAAAGAGTTTGTATGTTCTTTATATCCAACATTATGTATTATTCTAATTGATCTTTTTTGTAACACAGTAGTGAATGAAGCGCTTTATTAATTATTGATGTGTTTCTCGCTGCTTTATGTTGTATATTTATTACATGAGGTTTCCAGTTCATTTTGTCATCTATTATTACACCCAAAATGTATTTTCTTTTATCCTTTCAATATCTACTCCGTCTATCCGTATTTGTGTTTGACTTTTCATTTTTCATTCATTTATTTTTTTATTTCAGGCAATGACATAAAAAAGTACAAAGTTGACAACACATAATAATATAAATTAATATAGTGAAAAAGGTAATGTATAGTATGTAATGCATGATTGTCCAGTTTTGCCTGAAAGGGAGTGGGAAGAAGATAATTTATTTAATCCCACCCAGTTCTCCATTCAGTGATTATTCACATGAGTTTCACTGTTACTTTGTTGAAGGATTATAATACAGATGTTGTATCATAGTGGCATTACCACAGGTAACAATAATTATTACACTGTAACAATAATTTGTATCAACAATGTAGGAATAATGAATATACCAACAATGGTAATAGACAACATAGCAATAATGGTAAGGAAACATTGAGCACATGTTAACACTTTGAGACAGAGTACAACAGCAGGTCAAATGAAAGACCCTCATCTCTATATTTGAACCAGACCCCATGTTTGTATAATAGTTTAAATCGATTAATAGTTTGGCATTGCTTGTGTTGTAAGTCCAGTTTGTTCCATAGTTTTACTCCGCATACAGACACACAAAAACATTTACGAGTGGTTTGAGCTCTCGGCAATAAGAAATATCCAAAGCCTCTCAAGTTATGAGCCTGCACTCGTCTTATAAAAAAAACTTTGTAGATTAGGCGGCAATAATTAGTTAAATGCTTTATATACGATTATTAATGTATTATATTTAACAAGGTCATCAAATTTGAGCAACTTTGATTGCATAAACAGATTATGAGTATGTTCTAAATAACCAACGTTGTGAATGATCCGCACTGCTCTTTTCTGTAATACGATCAGAGGATGAATTGTGTTGTGGTAAGTATCCCCCCCATACTTCAACACAGTATGTAAGGAATAGGAGTACCAAGGTGCAGTATTGAGTACGGAGTGCATTTTCATTGAGGTATAGTTTTGCTTTGTTTATAATTGAGAGGCTTTTTGAGATTTTTGTTTTAATGTGTCTGACGTGAGGTTTCCATGATAGTTTACTATCAATTAATACTCCCAAAAATGTATTCTCATTTACGATTTCAATTTGGGTACCATCAATACTTATTTTCTGTTCAGACGTTATGTTGCGATTTCCAAACATCCCTATCTTAATTTTATTTATATTAAAAGATAATTGATTTGTGTCCATCCATTTTTTTACTATGTTTAGTTCTATGTTTACTGTATTTATGAGCTCATTATAATCATCACTACTGTAGAATATATTTGTGTCGTCTGCAAACAGTATAAATTTCAGTACTTTGGATGTATTAAACATATCATTAATACATACATTAAACAGTTTTGGCCCCAACACGGACCCTTGGTGGACACCACAAGCAATGCCAAGAGTATCAGATAAAAATGTACCCATTTTTACAAACTGTACCCTCCCCGTTAAATAACTTTTTAACCAGTCACCAGCCAGCCCCCTAATTCCATATCTTTCCATTTTATCTAGTAGAATTGAATGATTAATGGTATCAAAGGCTTTCTTTAGATAAATAAAAATACCAACTGCATATCTTTTATGCTCCAGTGCATTAGTAATTTCTTCAATAGCTTCAGTTATCGCCATTGAGGTTGTTCGTTTGGACCTAAAGCCATACTGACCGTCATTCATTATATGATGCTTCTCAAGAAAAGATTCAAGTCTAGAGTTAAATAGTTCCTCTAAGATTTTTGAGAACTGAGGCAAAAGATAGATTGGTCTGTAATTGGTGAAAGCGTGTTTGTTGTCACTTTTAAAGAGCAGAGTTAACTTAGTGATTTTCATTTGACTTGGAAAGCAGCCAGTCTGGAATGATAGGTTACATATATAAGTTAAGTGTTTTACAATATTCAGTATAACTTTTTGAACCAATATCATGTTGATATCATGGCAGTCAGTGGAGCACCTACTTTTACACTTCCGCACAATGTTTGCCACTTCCTGCTTATTTGTAGCTGAGAGGAAGAATGACGAAGAATTCTGTTCAATAGTTGATTTTGTAACTCCATTGTGTGGGATATCAACACCCAATTTAGGACCAACATTTACAAAAAAAACTATTGAACTTATTCACTACATTACTCATATTATAATCTTCACCGTTTTCATCAATAAAGTAATCCGGATAGGTCAACTTTGAATATCCTTGTTTGATTAGACTATTTAAAACATCCCATGTTCCTTTTATATTGTTTTTGTTTTCATATAGTTTTTTTTTGATAATATAACCGTTTGCCTGTTCTTATAATATCAGTTAATTTATTTTTGTACTTGTATCGTTGTTCAACTTCTTTTGTTTTTATTTTGATGAAAAGTTTGTACAGATTGTTTTTCTTTTTACAGGCATTAATTATCCCTTTTGTGATCCAAGGGCTATTTTTATTTTTTCCTTTTATAAAATATTCTTTTACAGGGCAATGTTTATTATGCAGGGAAGTAAAGATGTCTAAAAAATCTTCTGTAACATGTCCATATCAATACTTGGTGTGGTCTGTGTTCTTGGTGTGGGTAGCATTGAGATGATGTAGAAGTCACAAAGCTACATTGATACCAAGTACTGCATCAATGTCAATACTTTCTTCACCACCAAGACTTTTGCTTCCTCTGGCGTCCCATTTAGTTTGATGAAGATCTTACAGTTCGTTACCCAGGTTTGTTGAATCTTGCTTTGCCTTTTAAGTTGTCGTGCGATCCTTGCGATGTCAGCATTTTTCTTTGTCAAATGTTCATTTATGAAAACATCTGTACCTTTCAGTTTGCGTCCTTGCTTCAATAGTGCGATTTTCTTTTTCCTGTTTGTGAATCTCATGATGACAGCTGGTGGTCTCTGGTTCCTCATGGGCAGTGGGTGGCAAGCCTCGATGTGCTCCAGGTCCATCTATATCTTTCTCTTCTACTGTTACCAAATAGCATTATTTTAGTTTTACTGAGATTCAAAGATAGTCTGTTTTTGTCAAACCATCTTTTTAATTTGTTAATTTCTTCTGTTATTATTTGCATTAGCTTCTGTGTGTTCTCTCCTAAACAAAACACAGTTGTATCATCTGCAAATAATACTAACGTTAAGTCCTTTGTAACTTTACAAATGTCGTTTATATAATAAAGTACTATCTATCTATCTATCTTATATAAAGATTGAACAATTTTGGTCCGAGTATTGATCCCTGAGAGATGCCACAAGATATTTCCAGCTCTGTAGAAGTGTGTTCGCCTATCTTCACGTATTGCTTCCTGTTGGGTAAGTAGCTTGTTACCCAGTTCAAGACCAACCCTCTGATGTCATACCGTTCTGATTTGTTTATTAAGATATTATGATTAATTGTGTCAAATACTTTTGTTAAATCCATAAACACTGCAGCAGCACATGTTTTGTTATCTATATCATTGGTGATCTCTTCTGTTATTTTGATTAATGCCATTGATGTTAAGATGTTGGCTCTTTATTTGCATTGGTTGCCTGTGAGTGTTTCCTTTTAATTTATGAATTTGTCCAAATCTGTTGTTAAACAGTTTTTCAATAATTTTAGTGGATAATGTGGAAGTAGAGAAACAGGTATGTAGTTTGTAAACTTGTGTTTGTCTCCAGTCTTATAAATTGGTACGACTTTTGCTATTTTCATTTGATCTGGTAATGTGCTTCTTTGAAATGATAGGTTGCTGATATATGTTAAAGGTTCTGAAATCTCTTCAATAACCTTTTTTTTATCGTTTCCATGTCAAATCCGTTACAATCAGTTGAGGTCTTGGATTTACTTTTTTTCACCATATTAATAATTTCCTTTTATGTCACTCCTAGGAACATAGAGTTGGGATTTCTGTCTATAGTGTCATTCAAGTCCTCAACTGACTCGGGATCTGGAATCTTTTCCTCCAGATTTGCTCCAACGTTTACAAAGTAAACTTTGTTCATTTTGTCATTTTTTACATTTCCATCTAAGAAGTATTTAGGATAATCTTTCTAGCACCATTTATAATAATGCTATTTAGGATGCTCTCATGTTGTTTTTGTTCCGGTCTAACAACTGACTGTTATATTCTTTCCTTAGCTTGTTTGTATACGTTTTGTACTTGTTTTCTGTCTTTGTAGATCTTTGTTATAAATGCTCTGTATTAAGTATTCTTCTTTTTGCAAGCATTTTTCAACCCTTTTGTTTTCCACGGTTGATTGTTTTTCTTTTGCTTCTTACTAAGTTGTTTCAATGGACAATGTTTGTCATAAAGCATCTCAAAAGTATTAAAAAAATTACCACCTGCATCATCTACATCATTTTCACTGTGGACATTGTCCCAACTTTGATTTCTCAGATCATTCTTGAAAACTGTCATACTTTTTTCTGTGCAAATTCTTAGAAATGTATTTTTGTCATCAATGTTCCTCTTCTTGTAGTTTCCGTCGTAGATTATGAAAACTGGCAGATGATCACTGATATCAGATATTAGCAGGCCACTTGTGGTATTATCAAAATCATTAGTAAAAAATATTATCAGTAAGTGTGGCGCTGTGTCCTGAGATTCTGCTTGGTCTTGTGGTTTTAGAATGTAAATTCAGGCTATACATTGTGTCTATAGTCATTTATCGACTTTTGTTTGTTAGGGTTCAAGAGGTCAATGTTGAAGTCTCTACATAAGAAAGTTTTTTTGACTGATTTCAGTGAAAGTTACCTTAATCCAGTTCTCAAACATATCAATGTTTGACTTAGGTGATTTAATATGTTCTTGTTTTTTTCATTATATATTTCAATGGTTATACATTCGAAGATATTATCAATAGCCAATGACATATTTTTTACCACTTTGTAGTTTTAAGTCCTTCATCGCGCACACAGTTACTACCCTCCATTTTTGTTGGTTCTGTTGATATAATTTAGTTCATATTCTTTCAGGTCAAAATCCATTCCTTTTTAGCATCTATCCATATTTCTGAGATAGCGATCACTTTGAAGGGTTTATTGAATTGTTCCAAAAATGCTTCAAATTGTTGTAGTTAGCATAAAAACATTTGATGTTTAAATGAATAATCGACAGTTTGTTGTCGATTTTAATGCTTCCGTTACATTGTTCGTCTGTATAATAAAAACAATTATTGCTTGTATGAAACAAAAAAATTGTATCTGGATCTATATCCTTATCTAATTCTGGACTATTGTAATCTATGCTGCTGAAGGTTTTCAGTTTCATACTTTCCTGTCCAGTAATCTATGTGTTGCTCTATGAATATTCATAAGTGTAAATGAATCTGCACCTGACTACATATCTTCTTGTTCGGTAATCCCTTGGAGTGTTGTAATTTTGTAGTTGAATGTCGATGTTCGTTTTCCGTCAGACTCCATTATCGTTGTTGTTTTGGGTCGCTCTGGAAGTTTCAATATTCGTGATTTCAGCATTGCGTTTAGTGAGGTGTTTGTTCATGTACCCTTCAGCTTTTTTCCCTGTGTCAGCAATGCCATTTTGGATTTCCTCTTGGCAAGCTTCAAGATGACGACTGGCGTGGTGTTGTTGCCTCTTCTATTCAGTGAAATGCACGCATCAATGGTGTTAATATCGACATCAATTTCGTTTGATTGCAGAAAGTTGACCACCTGTTGCTCCGTTGAAGCAGCGTCCATGTCATCTGGTTCTTCTCTAATGTCAACTGCTCTTGCATAGGATCGAGGATTGATACGTAGTCCTGCAATGATGAAGTCATTCTTTCGTGTAAACTGATCCATTTCCTCATTGATGTTTTCCAAAACACTGATATTTCCCAGATTGGTGATATCTGGTTGTTTGCCATTGAGCTGTTGTGTCAATGCAGCCATCTCCTCCCTAAAATATTTTTAAATTCAGTGTTATTTAGTTGCAGCTGTTGGCGCATGCTTCTATCTCCATTTTAATGTTCTCAACAACACTGCTGTGGTCCCAAAGGGTGTTGTATGGATGCTTGGGACTCTACTGTTGGCACAATGTTGCATTCTCCTCTTTCAGTTTCTCCACCTGCCCTTTTAATGCTGTGTAGTCTTCACTGAGAATCTTAATTTCTTCTCTGAACTTTCTAAATTCCATCATATGATCACAAGATTCTCTTGTCTCTCTGAAAACCAGGGGCCGTACTTATCAAGCTTCTTAGAGTGCCATTTTACACTTAAGTCCTGAGAATTTGCGAAATTTAGTCCTACTCTCAAACTTAAGATAAAAGCTTTTTATCAATGTTCTTAAGTCTAAGAATCACTCCTACTCTCCACAATATTTAAGAGACCTTCAGAGGTGTCTTAAGTGGTTAGGAGTTGCCAGCAGGGGATGGCACTGAGGCGAGAGAGACGTGCGCGAACGTTCAGGGAACGGAACAATGTTTTTTTTTTTTGATGACGAGCAGCTGATCAAACGGTATTGTTTAGACAGAGCGGATATTATTTTTGTCACAGATTTAATACTTTTCGATTCCTTGTTGATTTCTGCATATGTCTGCAGTGGGCTAGTATATATAGAGCCACCCACACCAGTTTCAAATTAGTTGCCTAATTAATGAATTGGAAAGAAAATGTTATGACAGTAGCGTATGTGTGTGGCCGTGAGGTGAGTGACGTCAGTGAGTGTGTGGGCGATAGAAGAGAGGGAGCGGTAGCGTGAGTGCCGGCGGGGACTAGTTTGTTTTGTATTATTTTGTAGTTTATTGTCAAAATATACACTCCCATTGTCCACTTAAATATTTCCAAGATATTTCTTTATTCTTAGACAACGGATTCCCTTCCGTGATTGGTCATTTCTATGGACACAGAAATTACGTCACCTAAAATTCCGTTTACGGCACATAATAATGTCGTAATTCAGCTCTGAGTGTGACACTTAATATTCAGTCCTACACTTCGCTGAAAGTGTGAGTAAGACGCTTGATAACTAACTTTTAAGTGCAGCTTTCAGCGAAGAATTTATTTACTCTTAAGTCAACTCTTAGCAGACTTCTTAGGAGTAATTCTAAGAAGCTTGATAAGTACGGCCCCTGTTCTTGGAGATCTGCGACATCTTTTTGTACACCATTGATAATCTGTTCATGGAGATTGTTGACATTTTTTCGTACCTCATTTATATCGTTTTGAAGAGTTCCTCTGTGTGTGTGTGTGTTTGCTTGCGTGTGTTTGCGTGCATGTGTGTATATATCTGTCAGAATAATTGTATCTAAGTTATCACAAAACTTTGTGTTTCCATGAGTTCCCGGCGAGAAGACAAAAGCTGTCTTTGAACCTACCAAGAAGAAGGCTTGTAAAACTCCACTGTGTAGGATGGGAAGCAACATGAAGGTGTTCTGTTTCTTTGATGTATTGTAATCCACAGAAAGATTTTGTTTTGACCCCCGAACTACAAAGCGGAGAGGAAGCAGGGCCTGACTCCCCTCCAGGGACCTCTTCTTTGAACTGTTTTACGACCTCTTCTTTGAACTCTTTTACGACCTTTTCTTTGAACCAACCTTTTCTTTGAACTGTTTTGTAATCAAAGGCAATGGCTGTTTACGACTCCCGTCCCTTTAGAAACAGCTGTTGCCATGTAATCAGGGAATGTCCAAATAAAAGAGGAGGCGTACAATCTTTCGGCAGAGCGTAGTGACACTTTACAAGGGTACATATGTATGCGTTTCTCCTCACTGAGCCAAATTTAATTATGTCTCTGTTTAATTCCTTGCTTCTTGTCTTGTTTAATAGATGTCATCAGTGTTTGAACCTGACAATATCTATACAGGAAAGGGATTTCATGTCATGGTTATAATTATTATCACAGTATTGCTATGTGCTCTAAAAGTATATATGCACACATTGGCAAAGTTATTTTAAAAACAAAATAGCTAAGATAAATAGTTTTGCAAACATAAAACTATTTTGCCTGTGTTGTTTCTTATGCTTCACTGATAGTGTTTTATTCTTAGTATTTTATCAGTTTTAATGGCTAAACTGTTTTTGTTTTGAACATAGGTTTGTACTGTAAAACTAAGATGAATTTAAATGAAAAGTGAAAAACAAATTAAATCTATATGTATTATATTAAATCTATATGCATTATTTATTATTTCTGGCAGGAGTTGTGGTATCCTACTCTTTTCAACAGTCCTTGACACGCCATAAAACACCTTGTAGGTTTATTGTGGACAATTAAATAGCTTAGTTGCTGTGATAGTAATGTGTTTATATAAATTGAGATTGTGGTCTGTCGTTTCTTAATGGGAAAAAAGATTGATTTCTCTTTTTTTACTCATGTTATGATTTAAGCTAGCAAGCTGGCACCAGTCAGTCTGGGAGTTCATGAAAGTACAGTTATCAGTCACAGTTAATTTTTTTTTTTTTTTTTTACGGTAATACTAACCCTCTGGAGTTTTAGCACAGTTAACATTTATAGTTACATCCCCAATACAGGTGAAACTCAAAACATTTTAATATCGTGCAAAAGCATTCATGTCAGCAATTCAACTTTAAACGTGAAACTAATGTGATAAACTAATTACATACAAAGTGAGATAATTCAAGCCTTTGTTATAATTTTGGTGATCATACAGTTTTTGAAAACCCCACATTTTCTGAGATTTTCAATTTGAGGTTGTGAATGTTGTCTGTCTGTGTTGGATCCGCCCGAATGCAGCTGAGAGGCTCCAGCACCCCTCACGACCCCGAAAGGGACAAGCGGTACAAAATGGATGAATAAACTGTGAACCATAATATTGACATTATATAAAAAGAAGGCTTGAAATATCTTAAGTTGCATTGGCCTGTGTAATATATTAGTTTAATCTTCTAAATAATTGCTGGAATAAACAAACCTTTGCTTGATATTCAAATGTTCGGAATTTCACCTGTAAATGATTTGATTTGAGACACAGCTTAAGTGTAAATTAAAAAGTGTACGAATTGAGACACAGCCTATGTTTATCACGGTTAGTTCAGTTCAGATCCTCTTCACCAAGATTAGGTCTAAAATTAGAATTGGTGTCTTGCATTTTGCATTCCATTCTCAAAAGTAGCTTTTGTCTTCAAAGGTAATATACAAGTGAACAGAAAATGAAGTGCATAACTTTACCTGTATTTTAGATACAAAAAGGAGCAGTCCCAATGTGACGGGTCAAAGTGCGACCTGCAATACTTCCATTTACCGTAAGCGCCGAGTGACCTCAGTCACATTAGATATGAGGATGGGTTGTTATGATGTATCGCTATATAATAGAGCAGATGAAAAAAATCTTCCCTCTCTTGCTGTTGATTTGTCCCCTTATGATCATGCGCTCTGCATTGCTTGCCAGCAGCCAACAATGTGTGGAGGAAGCAGCAGGGAGGGGGAGGAGACTGAACACCAAAGAGGATAAACAACATATTGGAACCATTTTGTTTATCTTTACTGATAGACTTCTCAGCTTTCAATAAAACTAATATAGATACAGTGGTACCTCAGTTTTCATACGCCCCACTTTTGGTATGATTCGGTTTTTAACAGAATGTTTTTCCAAAGGGAAGAGTTGTTTTAGTATACAGCCTTGGTCAGACATTTTGGAACAGATAAGTAACAAAATATGTAATTTACAAAATTGGGATGAACTACAATTTTAATTTCACCCAAAAATAACAATAAGCCTACTATCTGGCCCGGGGTTGTTCAAACTTTTCCCAGCAAGGACTGTATTCAGAAAAACCAAGGGATGCGGGGGCCACTTGATACATTTTTTAAGATACTAAAACCAATACAATGTCATTCAATTGGTGCTTAACTATCAGAACAAAACTGTTAGGAATAGGTGAGTGGATCCAAAGGATGCAGAGACGTATAGCGTGCTGTCAAGAGTTCTTCTCTTTATTCAAGAGGTAGCACAAAATAGCAAAAACAAAGCGATGGTGGAAAATGCAAAAAACACACCATGCAAAAAAACTACTAAAAGATACGATATCCCAAAAACCGAAAGCGCTAGACGAGGCTAGGAAAAAATACTTCATGAAAGAAGTAAAACAGAAAATAACAAAGTAGAAATAAAAACGCTAGCAAACCTGAAAAGATGGGCACAAGACGAACTAGGAAGTTCTCTGGCAAGATCACTGACATGTGCATCTGTTGAAAGCAGTAGACGAAGTTCCAGTGCTCACATGTTGTCAGCAGCCAGGTTAAAGGCCTACTGAAAATATTTTTATTTATTTAAACGGGAATAGCAGATCCATTCTATGTGTCGTATTGATCATTTCGCGATATTGCCATATTTTTATTGAAAAGGATTTAGTAGAGAAAATCGACGATAAAGTTCGCAACTTTTGCTCGCTGATAAAAAAAAGCGTTGCCTGTACCGGAAGTAGCGTGACGCCCCAGGAGGTAATATTCCTCATAATTTTCCTTTGTTTACAATGGAGCGAGAGAGATTCGGAGCGACAAAGCGACGATTACCCCATTAATTTGAGCGAGGATGAAAGATTCGTAGATGAGGAACGTTACAGTGAAGGACTAGAGAGGCAGTGATGGACGTATCTTTTTTCGCTCTGACCGTAACTTAGGTACAAGCTGGCTCATTGGATTCCACACTCTCTCCTTTTTCTATTGTGGATCACGGATTTGTATTTTAAACCACCTCGGATACTATATCCTCTTGAAAATGAGAGTCGAGCATGCGAAATGGACATTTAAAGTGACTTTTATCTCCACGACAATACATCGGTGACATACTTAGCTACTGAGCTAACGTGATAGCATCGTTCTCAAATGAAGATAGAAACAAAATAAATAAACCCCTGACTGGAAGGATAGACAGAAGGTCAACAATACTATTAAACCATGTACATGTAACTACACGGTTAAAAATTCTCAGCCTGGTAAGGCTTAACAGTGCTGTTGCTAACGACGCTAAGGCTAATTTAGCAACTTAGCAACCGGACCTCACAGAACTATGATAAAAACATTAGCGCTCCACCTACGCCAGCCAGCCCTCATCTTCCCATCAACAGCCGTGCTCACCTGCGTTCCAGCGATCGACGGCGGGACGAAGGACTTCATCCGTGGGTTTGGCGGCAAGCATCGGCTAGGCGTAGTAAGTAGTCCTTGTTGTGTTGCTGTAAGTATTGTACTTAGCCGCTAATACACCGATCGATCCCACCTACAACGTTCTTCTTTGCAGCCTCCATTGTTCATTAAACAAATTGCAAAAGATTCACCAACACAGATGTCCAGGATACTGTGGAATTTTGTCGAAGAAAACAAGAGGTTTTTATGTCGGATCAGATGGTGTCCAACCACTTCCGTGGATTTTGTGACGTCATGCGCATAAATCATATCCAAAGGAGTTTTCAACCGGAAGTGTGGCGGGAATTTTAAAATTGCACTTTATAAGTTAACCCGGCCGTATTGGCATGTGTTTCAATGTTAAGATTTCATCATTGATATATAAACTATCAGACTGCGTGGTCGGTAGTAGTGGGTTTCAGTAGGCCTTTAAATAGGCTGCCACTTAAATGTCCTCAGGTGTGTGCTGCTGCCTCCGCCAGCTTCACCCCGCACTGTGGATGAGAGAGAGAGTGAACAGGTGTGCAGACAAAACAGTTTGAGCAAGGAATTTCAGATTACCACAAAAACATCCACAACTTAGCTTTGTGTTGTAGGTAACCACGCAAATTAGTGTAAAATCTAATATAACCCGCTTGAGATATTTTACCAATAATATTATTCTGCCAACTGAAACCTTTCTGAGGGCTTAAGCACACTCGGAACTTGCTATATCTTGCAAGAAATTTGTCGACATGTTCATCATGACAGGAAGCACAGAAATCATCAAAGACCATAAACAGTAAGACTCTCCGGTTGTCAGCCATTTTGGTCTGCGGCACACCAGCGTCCAAAATCTGGCCAGCGGGAAGTCCCAAGTTAAAACAAATTATATATATATATATATATATATATATATATATATATATATATATATATATATATATATATATATATATATATATATATATATATATATATATATATATATATATATATATATATATATATATATATATATATATATATATATATATATATATATATATATATATATATATATATTTATATATATATATATATATATATTATATATATATATATATATATATATATATATATATATATATATATATATATATATATATATTTATTTATTTATTTATTCATTTTTTAATTTTTTAAAATTATTATTATTTTTCAATATGTCCTTTCTCGCCCATTCATCAATCCATTTTCTACCGCTTGTTACTCTTGGGGTCTCCTAGCCGCTCAGGCAAATCATATTGTCTAAAAATGCATTTTCCCATTTTTAATGCGACATCAAGTGCGAACGCAGTGATATATATATATATATATATATATATATATATATATATATATATATATATATATATATATATATATATATATATATATATATATATTAATATTTATATATATATATATATTAATATTTATATATATATATATATATATATATATGTATATATATATATATATATATATATATATATATATATATATATATATATATATATATATATATATATATATATATATATATATATATACACTACCGTTCAAAAGTTTGGGGTCACCCAAACAATTTTGTGGAATAGCCTTCATTTCTAAGAACAAGAATAGACTGTCGAGTTTCAGATGAAAATTCTCTTTTTCTGGCCATTTTGAGCATTTAATTGACCCCACAAATGTGATGCTCCAGAAACTCAATCTGCTAAAAGGAAGGTCAGTTTTGTAGCTTCTGTAACGAGCTAAACTGTTTTCAGATGTGTGAACACGATTGCACAAGGGTTTTCTAATCATCAATTAGCCTTCTGAGCCAATGAGCAAACACATTGTACCATTAGAACACTGGAGTGATAGTTGCTGGAAATGGGCCTCTATACACCTATGTAGATATTGTACCAAAAACCAGACATTTGCAGCTAGAATAGTCATTTACCACATTAGCAATGTATAGAGTGTATTTCTTTAAAGATAAGACTAGTTTAAAGTTATCTTCATTGAAAAGTACAGTGCTTTTCCTTCAAAAATAAGGACATTTCAATGTGACCCCAAACTTTTGAAC